>NW_028137080.1:5000-93083 GCF_965140915.1 Aythya marila | reverse complement strand
AAGTGTAAGGTTTAGGGTAAGGGTTAGCGTTAATGTAAGGGTCAGGGTAAGGGTTGGGGTAAGGTTTAGGTTAAGGGTTAATGTAAGCATTATGATAAGGGTAAGGGTGAGTGTAGGGTAAGGTTTAGAATTAGGCAAAGAGTAAGTGTAGCAGAAAGGGTAAGGATTACTGTAAGGGTAAGTGCTAGGATAAGTGTAAGGTTGAGGATTAGGTTAAGGGTAAGGGTAATGGTTTGGTAAGGGTAAGGGTAAGGTTAATTGTACGAGTAGTTGCCAGGGTAAGTGGAAACGTAAGTGAACATGTAAGTGTTGTTCTATGGCTTATGGTAAGGGTAAGGTTAAGAGTAAGTTTTATGTTAAGGATAAGCGTAAGAGTAACAAATAGAGTAAGTGTAAGGGTAACAGTAAGGTGAAGGGTAGAAGTATGTGTTAGAGTATGGGCTATGGTAAGGGTAAGGGTAGAGTAAGAGTAAGGGTAAGGGTATGTGTAAGCGTATGGTTCATTGTAAGTGTTAGGGTAATGGTTAGGGTTAATTTTAGGGTTAGGGTGAAAGAAACGTAAGGGTAAGTATTAGATTACAGCTAAGGTTAAGGTTAAGAGTAAGTGTAAGATTTAGGGTAAGGGTTAGGGTTAATGTAAGGGTCAGGGTAAGGGTTGGGGTAAGGGTTAGGTTAAGGATAAGTGTTAGGGTAAGGGTAAGGTTAATGGTAACCGTAAGTGTAAAGGTAAGGGTTAGGGAAAGGGTAAGAATAAGGGTATGGGTAAGGGTAAGGGTGAGGGTAAGACTAAGGGTAAGTGTAAGGTTTAGATTTAGGCTAAGGGTAAGTGTAGCAGAAAGGGTAAGGTTTACGGTAAGGGTAAGTGTTAGGATAAGGGTAAGGTTTAGGGTTGGGTAAGGGTAAGGGTAAGGGTAAGGGTAAGGGTAAGGGTAAGGGTAAGGGTAAGGGTAAGGGTAAGGGTAAGGGTAAGGGTAAGGTTTTGGGTAAGGGTAAGGGTAAGGGTAAGGGTTTGGGTAAGGGTAAGGGTAAGGGTAAGGGTAAGGGTAAGGGTAAGGGTAAGGGTAAGGGTAAGGGTAAGGGCCACGGTAACGGTAACGGTAAGGGTAAGGGTTACGGTAAGGGTAAGAGTTACCGTAAGGGTACGGGTACGGGTAGAAGTATGTGTTAGAGTATGGGTTATGGTAAGGGTAAGGGTTAGGGTAAGGGTAAGTGTTGGGGTAATGGTTAGGGTTAATTTTAGGGTTAGGGTGAGGGAAAAGTAAGGGTAAGTATTAGGTTAAGGTTAAGGGTAAGGTTAAGGTTAAGTGTAAGTTTTAGGGTAAGGGTTAATGTAAGGGTCAGAGTAAGGGTTCAGGTAAGGTTTAGGGTTAGGGTTAGGTTAAGGTTAAGTGTTAGGGAAAGCGTAATTTGTATGGATAAGATAAGTGTAAGGGATAGGGTAAGGGTAAGTGTTAGGGTAAGGGTAAGGTTAATGGTAACTGTAAGTGTATGGGTAAGGGTTATGGTAACGGTATTAGTAAGGGGAAGGGGAAGGGCAAGTCTAAGGTTCTGGCTCAGGGTAAAAGTTAGAGTAAGGTTTAGGGTTAGGTAAGTATAAGTGTTAGGGTAATGGTTACGGTTAATTTTAGGGTTATGATGAGGGAAACGTAAGGGTATGTATTAGTTTAAGGGTAAGGTTAAAGATAAGATTAAGTGTAAGGTTTAGGTTAAGGGTTAGGTTTAGAGTAAGGGTTAGGGTTAGGGTTAGGGTTAGGGTTAGGGTTAGGGTTAGGGTTAGGGTTAGGGTTAGGGTTAGGGTTAGGGTTAGGGTAAGGGTTAGGGTTAATGTAAGGGTCAGGGTAACGGTTGGGGTAAGGTTTAGGTTAAGGGTAAAAGTAAGTATAATGGTAAGGGTAAGGGTGAGGCTTAGGGTAATGGTTAGATTTAGGTAAGGGTGAGGGTTAGGGTAAGATTTAGAATTAGGAAAACTGTAAGTGCAGCAGAAAGGGTAAGGTTTAGGATAAGGGTAAGTGTTAGGATAAGGGTAAGGTTTAGGGTTAGCTTAATAGTAAGGTTAAGGGTAATTGTACGAGTAATTGCTAGGGTAAGTCAAGCGTAAATTTACATGTAAGTGTTGTTGTATGGCTTATGATAAGTGTTAGGTTAAGGTTAAGGTTTATGTTAAGTGTAAGTGTAAGGCTAACAGAGACAGTAAAGGTAAGGGTAAGGGGAACGGTAAGGTTAAGGCTACAAGTACGTGTTAGGGTATGGGTTATGGTAAGGGTAAGGGTAAGTGTAATGTTATGGGTCAGGGTAAGGTTTAGAGTAAGGGTTAGAGTTACGTTTAGGGTTAGGGTAAGGGTAAGTGTTAGGGTAATGGTTAGAGTTAATTTTAGGGTTAGGTTGAGGGAAACGTAAGGGTAAGTGTTAGGGTAATGGTTAAGGGTAAGGTTAAGGTTAAGAGTAAGTGTAAGTTTTAGGGTAAGGGTTACGGTTAATGTAAGGGTCAGGGTAAGGGCTGGGATAAGGTTTAGGGTTAGGGTTAGGTTAAGGGTAAAGATTAGGCTAAGGGTAAGTGTAAGGTTTAGATTTAGGCTAAGGGTAAGTGTAGCAGAAAGGGTAAGGTTTACTGTATGGTTTAGGCTTAGGTTAAGGGTAAGGGTAAGCGTAAGGGTAATTGTACGAGTAATTTTAGGGTTAGGGTAAGGTTAACACTTGTTAGGGTAATGGTTAGGGTTAATTTTAGGGTTAGGGTGAGGGAAACGTAAGGGTAAGTATTAGGTTACAGCTAAGGTTAAGGTTAAGAGTAAGTGTAAGGTTTAGGGTAAGGGTTAGGGTTAATGTAAGGGTCAGGGTAAGGGTTGGGGTAAGGTTTAGGGTAAGGGTTAGGTTAAGGATAAGTGTTAGGGTAAGGGTAAGGTTAATGGTAACCGTAAGTGTAAAGGTAAGGGTTAGGGTAAGAGTAAGAATAAGGGTATGGGTAATGGTAAGGGTGAGGGTTAGGCTAAGGTTAAGTGTAAGGTTTAGATTTAGGCTAAGGGTAAGTGTAGCAGAAAGGGTAAGGTTTACGGTAAGGGTAAGTGTTAGGATAAGGGTAAGGTTTAGGGTTAGGTTAAGGGTAAGGGATTGGGTAAGGGATAGGGTAAGAGTAAGGGTAAGGGTAAGGGTAAGGGTAAGGGTAAGGGTAAGGGTAAGGGTAAGGGTAAGGGTAAGGGTAAGAGTAAGAGTTAGGGTAACGGAAAGCGTAAGGGTACGGGTGGAAGTATGTGTTAGAGTATGGGTTATGATAAGGGTAAGGGTTAGGGTAAGAGTAAGTGTAAGGGTATGTTTAAGTGTACGGGTCACTGTAAGTGTTAGAGTAACGGTTAGGTTAGGGGTAACTGTTAGGGTAATGGTTAGGGTTAATTTTAGGGTTAGTGTGAGGAAAACGTAAAGGTAAGTATTAGGTTAAGGTTAAGAGCAAGTGTAAGGTTTAGGTTAAGGGTAAGGGTTAATGTAATGGTACTGGAAAGGGTTCAGGTAAGGTTTAGGGTTAGAGTTAGGTTAGGGTTAAGTGTTAGGAAACGGGTAAGTTGTATGTATAAGAATAAGTGTAAGAGTAAGGGTATTGGTAATGATAAGGGTGAGGGTTAAGGATAAGGTATAAGGATAAGGGTATTTTAATTTTTTAATTCAATTTATTTTAAATTAAATTTTTTTAATTTAATTAATTAATATTTTAATTGTACGAGTAATTGCTAGGGCAAGTTTAAGCGTAAGTGTACATTTAAGTGTTGTTGTGTGGCTTATTGTAAGGGTAAGGTTAAGTGTTAGGGTAATGGTTATGGTTAATTATAGGGTTAGGGTGAGAAAAACGTAAGGTTAAGTATTAGCTTAAGGTTAAGGGTAAGGTTAATGTTAAGAGTAAGTGTAAGGTTTAGGGTAAGGGTTAGGTTAAGGATAACTGTTAGGGTAAGGGTAAGGTTAATGGTAACCGTAAGTGTAAAGGTAAGGGTTAGGATAAGAGTAAGAATAAGGGTATGGGTAATGGTAAGGGTGAGGGTTAGGCTAAGGGTAAGTGTAAGGTTTAGATTTAGGCTAAGGGTAAGTGTAGCAGAAAGGGTAAGCTTTACGGTAAGGTTTAAGGTTTAGGGTTAGGTTAAGGGTAAGGGGAAGGGGAAGGTAAGGGGAAGGGTTGGAGTAAGGTATAGGGTAAGGGTAAGGTTATGGTTAAAGGAAAGAGTAAGGGTAAGGAAAAAGTAAAGGTAAGGATTTGGGTAATGGTAAGGGTGAGAAGGGTTAGGGTAAGGGTTACGGTAAGGGTTAGGTAACGCAGTGTACAACCTGGGACGTCACACGCAGAGCTGCCTCTGGCAAGGTGAGTGAGGAACAGATGTAGCAGTTGTTGTGTTGTAGGTCTGTCTCACTGTTCCTCTAAGCATCCCCTCTTTGTCTTTTAGAGGTGTTGTAGCTGTTTGAAGAGGGTAGATTGAAGCATCTGCCTCGGGGGCTGGTAAGCGGCAGAGGTAAGGGAGCAGATGAGAGTAACTTACCTAGTTGTGCTGTGTCTTTGGATGCTGCATCGGCCTATGCGTTTCTTTTTCTTTCACAGGTGTCTCGCACAGGCTCAAAGGAGCAAACTGCACTCTGAAGAGCTGTGTAAGAAGAGGGGCTGGTCATGAGCTGGGTTGGAGCAGAACGACCAAGTAGCACAAGGTGACTATGAAAGGTGTCCGTCTTGCTTTGCAGGTGCCGTGGCAGGCTCTCCACAGAAGTGGATAAGGATATGAGATAAGGCCAGAGAGCGACAAGGAGCGGCACGTGCAGGGATGGTTTTGAAGCGCTGCGGTGGCTTACTCTTCTGTTCATCACGTGCCACAGGCAAGGTGGGTTGTAACATCAGTCGTTATATTTGCATGAAAGCAGTTCACTTGAATGCCACAGTGCATCTGAGTAGGGTGTTCTAGCAGAACAAGCTTGTCTGGCACAGCGGTGCCTGATGGCAGTGTGTTTCCTCAGGTGAAGAGGTGCCTGAAGCCCCATGCTATCTAGCCTGCACACAATTATCTGAGAATGAAAGCTGCTTTCCAGTAATTCAAAAAGCCAAGTTACGTCTCAGCCTTGAGCATCTCGGGCTTTTGGGCTTTTTTTTTTTTTACAGACACTGTAACATTTGGCACCAGCACTAATACTTTTTTTGGCATATGTTTAGCGTTTGGGGCCTGTGTCTGGGATTTGGGCCCTGTCTCGAACCACTGGGGCTTTGTCCTGGGTTTTGGAGCCTGCCTCTAGAGTTCAGGGCCTGTGATTAGGCTTTTGGGGTCTGTGTCTGGGGGCCGGTATCTGGGGGCAAGGGGGGAGCTGCTTGTAGACCCTTGGGGCCGGCATGGAGGGGGTTGGGAGCTGACTCTACACCTTTGGGGCCTGCTTCTGGGGGCGGGGGGGGGTTGAGACCAGCATCTGGGGGAGGGGTGGGAGCTCTTTGTATTCCTTTGGAGCCTGTGTCGGGGGGGGGGGGGGGGGGGGAAGGGGAGGGTTGGTTGGGAGCTGCTTGTACACTGTTGGAGCCTGGGTTGAGGGAGGAGGTTTGGAGCTGCTTCTACACCTTTGGGCCTGGCATCGGGGGTAGGGGGTTGGGTGCTGGTTGTAGGGGCCTGTGTTTGGGGGGGGGGGCTTGGGACCTGCGTCTGGGGGAGGGGTGGGAGCTGCTTGTACACCTTTGGGGCCTGCATCTGTGGGGAGTCAGGGCCTGTGTCTAGCGGGCTGGGAACTGCTTGTACAATGTAGGAATCTGTTTCTGCAGGGTGGCTGGGAGCTGTTTGTACAACTTTGGGGCCAGCATCTGGGGGTGGCTGGGAGCTGCCTGTACACTGTAGGGGCCTGTGTTTGTGGGGGGCTTGGGGGCCTCCCTCGGGGGGGGGGGAGGAGGGTTGGGAGCTGCTTGTATAGGGTAGGGGGCCTGCCTGGTAGGGGTTGGGAGCTGCTTGTAGAATTTGGGTCCCTGTGTCTGGGGAGGGGGTTGGGGCCTGTGTCTCAGGGGTGTTGGGAACTGGTTGTACACCTTTGGGTCCTGTCTCTGGTGGGGAGCTACTTGTACACTTTTGGGGTCTTTATTTGAGGGGGGTTGGGAGTTGCTCATGCATTCTAGGTGCCTCCCTTTTGAAAAGGGTTGGGGCCTGCATCTGTGGGTGGTTGGGAGCTGCTTGTACACTATAGGGGCCATGGTCTTGGAGGGGGGTCTGGGCTGTTTATACACCTCTGTGGCCTGTGTTTGGGGGGGGGGGGTGGGCCTGTGCCTGGGGGAGTTGGGAGGTGCTTGTTCACTCTAGGAGCCTCCATTTGGGGGTCTTTGGGGCCTCCCTTTGAGGGGGAGGGAGTTGGGAGTTGGTTGTACACCTCCGCATCCCATGTCTTGGGGGGGGGGGGGGGGGGGAGTGGGACCGGTCTCTGAAGGGGCGGGTTGTGAGCTGCTTGTACACCTGTGTCGGGGGGAGGGTAGGGGGGGTGGCGGGGGGCGGGCCCGGGTCTTGGGCCAGTGTCTGGGTGGAGTCCAGTTCTTGGGAGGGGGTGGTGGGGTAGGAGCTGCTTGTGGGCAGTTGGGATCTGCATCTGGGTGTGGTTGGTGCCTGCTTCTGTTGGCAGTTTGGGGCCTGCTTGTAGACTTGTGCAGCCTGGGTTTGGGGGCTTTTCTGTAACGTTTGGGGTCTGCATTTTTGCTTTGGGATGCATCTTGAGCTTTTGAGGCCTAGCAGTAGCATTTGGGGCCTGCATCTGGGGCTTTTCTGTAGCATTTTGGTTGCGTATTTGTGATTTGGGCCCTGTATCCAGGGTTTTGCCTTTTTTGTAGTTTCCATCTTTGTGTGTGTGTGTTTCGTTGTTGGTTGTCTGGGGTTAGGGGCAGGTTGGGGTTTGGATTAAGGTCAGTGTCATTAGCGTTAGGGGGTTGATAATAAGGGTTAGGGTTGTGGTTAGAGTTGCTATGTTTAAGGGGAATAAGGATTTCAGGGTAAGGGGATCAAGGTTGTGGGAATAAAAATGTTGTTTTTGCGCAGTTACATCCTGTAGAGGGAAGGAAGGTGGTATTGAGATATGCTTGCAGTGATAAGACAGCTTAACAGTGTGAAATGAGTTCATCTGATTCGTGTCAATATGGAACAATGCTAGGGCCGCATGATATGATGAAAAGTCTAAGAAAACCAGAGTGGTTAATATATATAGTTCTTGAATCTTGCAAAGGAATGGTCCAGCAATTCCGGTCAATAGAGGATAAGAGAACAAAGGGGTTTCAGAATAACTGCTAACTATTACAACTGTTGCATGGGACACTATGCAAGTGTCTGCCATCCAGCCAAGATGGACAAAGGAGATGGACAAGAGAAAAGCCTGGGAGGAAGACTACGAGCCTTCAGTACGAGCGGCCCCCAGAGGGACCACCGGAGACTGATAACGCCTGCACCAGTGGGAGGGTTTGGATTCTGGGAACTAATTAGAATAACCCTGCCTTTTGTAGAAGTAGTAATGAATATGTATTAGCCTAGCAGCATAAAAACCAGCCGCCTAATGTAACTTGTGTGCGTCTTGGTGGAGCAGAGACTCCTGGCGCACCCAGCGCTGCTTGCTTACCTCTATTCATTTAATAAATTGTAAATTTCAATTGCAATCCTATTTGGGACCCAGTCATTTATTACATGTGGGCGCTTGTCCGGGAGGGCTTTGGTTCCTGATTTCTGGTTTGATCTAGGAGAGGCACCCCCACCATTTGGTGGCTGCTGTTTGAGTCAGGTCGGAACTAATGGCATCTTAAACCTGAATAAAGGTAAGCAAAGTTTCTGATTCTTTTTTTCAGCTCCCTTGCCAGCTGCAGCACTATATTTTGCCCATAATTGTGTGTGTGAAGATCCGAACGAAGATGACGGAGTCGTAAGCATTTAAAGCGTATACCGTTCGGTTGGGTGGGGTTCGGTTGCCTGTGTGTGTAAGAGTGTGACTGAGATGGAACTTAGTTCCGAAGCGATTGTGGAGGTCTTCTAACCGCGGTTCCAATCTCCCGCGAGGGACTTGGCCGGTGAAGGACCGAAGGGATTCCTATAGGATTTGTGGGTGTGTGATAGGTCCTCGACCCCCTGCAAGACACTCTTACTAAGGTAACCAAGGGCTGTGGGAATTGCCATAGTAAAATTCCTAGATGGGTCAGACAAAATTGAAGACCAGAGACCAGAAGAAAGGGAGCAAATTACCAGTCATACCACCAGAAAGTCCATTAGGAATAACGATTAGAAATTGGAATGATAGGGACCCCAGAAAAGGAAAAAGTAAATTAAAAATGGTCCAGTATTGTGTGACAGAATGGCCAAAGGAGCCTTTAAGACTACATGTCTTTTGGCCTGTTTTTGGAACCTTCGAAGACTGGATTTGCCAGGCCTTAAATATCCATGTTAATTCAAAGGAACCTTTTAGCCAGGAAGAAAGTGATTATGCAGGATTATGGATCAGGAGGACTTCACGTCCTTTTCCAGCCTCAATATTTACACTAAAAGCAGGTAAGAAATATGAAGAACAAGAAGAACATGAAAAAGAAAAAGAAGATAAACGTGAGCCGTTGGATAAGCTACCACCTCCATATCCTAACAATCCACCCCCGGCGGCTCCCCCTCCGGTGGCTGTGGTATCGCCACCAGTACCACCGTTGCCCCAGCTTCCACCACCAACAGCACCAGAATTAGACCGACCTCCGGCCGCATGCAGGAGAAGCAGGACGGAAGTATCTGAGAGGGCTTCTCTATATCCCTTAAGGGAGGTAACTGGTGTATAACTGGTGCGCGTCTTGGTGGAGCAGAGACTCCCGGCGTACCCAGCACTGTTTGCTTACCTCTATTCATTCAGTGAATTGTAAACTTTGATTGTAATCCTATTTGGGACTTTTATTTATTATAACAGACAACCTTGTAAAACGCAGACAACCAGAATCCTTACAGCAATTAGGTGGAAATCACGGCATAAGAAACATTACCACCTCAAAGAGTAAAAACCTCAAAAGAAATGTGACTTGTAACAGGCCAGCAGCTGTGTATTTTCTGTGAAGCACCAGCTAGATTATGAACCTTGAATAGCACAGTTAAAGGGGAAACAGGGGAGGGTCGGGAGGGTCCCGGTCCTCGGCAGAAAAAAAAAGTGTATAAACTGTGTATGGAACTGGTAGGCACCCTCCTGCTTGTGGGACACCCGCCATTGTAATCTCGAATAATAATGCTACTGTACTGAGATCCTCGACTCAGCCTATGCTATTTGCTACAGATTGATTCAGGGTTTTAAGGTTTCAGGGATTGGGCACTAGGGTTGGGTTTCAGGGTAAGGGGTTTCAGGGTTTATGTTTAGGATTTTAAGGTTTTTAGGGTTGGAGTTTTAACGGTTAGGGTTTTAAGGGTTTGGGGGTTAGGGTTTTAAGGGTTTCAGGGTTAGCGTGTTAGGGTATTAGAGTTTTTTGGGTTGTAGTGTTGATATGTTTTTTAGGGTTAGAGTCTTAAGGTTTTATTTTTGGTCAGTTATTTACGGTTAGGGTTTTAAGATCTTTTTTTTGTTTTGTTTTGTTTTGTTTTTTCAGGTTAGGTTCTCCAGGTCCAGGGTTTTGAGTATCCTAATTTTGGGGGTTTGGATTTTGAGCATCTTAATTTTTGGGGTTAGGCTTTTGTGTGCCCTAATTTTTTGGGATAGGCTTTCAAGCATCCTAAGTAATTGGGTTAGGGTTTTGAGCATCTTAATGTTTCCAGGATAGGGTTTGGAGCATCCTAAGATTTCGGGAAAGGGTTTTGAGCATCTCAGTGTTTCCAGGATAGGGTTTTGAGCGTCCTAAGTTTTTGGAATAGGGTTTGGAGAGTCCTAAGTTTTCTGGATAGAGTTTGGAGCGTCCTAATGTTTTCGGGATAGGGTTTTGAGCGTCCAAAGTGTTATAAGTTGCCCCCTTAATTAATTTTCATAGAGCATTGTATTAATCATAGAAAGGAATTTATTGAGTGAGCAAACATCAAGCAAAACAGCACTGGGCGGCCGGGGAGTCTCAGCTCCGCCAACGGCACGCACCTCACCCCCGCCAGAGTCCCTTTTTATTTATATTTTGCTAATTCCGGGATTACGCAGCACATCCTGGTATATTCTGCGACTGCGCGCACTGTTGCTAGGGGGTCGTCTCTGTCCCTCTGGTGGTCGTGAAGATGAAGGCCGTAGTCTTCCTCGGCGTTGTGGTTCAACTTCTTTTATTATTTGGTCATGTTGGCCCAGCGTTAGACAGGAAGGCATGTATGTCGATACACTACTTTAGCAACTTATCAGGAGATGGTTACATGAGCTTTGCAACAGTGTCTTTGAACAAAAGAGGCAACTGAGATGCAGAAGGAGAATGGGTTGGGGGGTCTATTTTTTGTTACGTTAAGCAAAAGAATTTTCATAATGTCTAGGCAAGCATTATGAAGCTCCTTACTTCAGCAGGGAGCTTTCGCAACTCCCGCTCCTCAAACAGAACTCCTTGTTTTTATAATACAAAAGACAATGAGCAAACATTTATGGTGTATTACCCTAAGTTTTTGGGTTAGGGTTTTTTGCGTCTTAATGTTTTGGGGTTAGGGTTTGGAGCGCCCTAAGTTTTCGGGCTAGGGCTTTGAGCATTCCTAACGTTTTGGGTTGGGTTTGGGTTTTGAGCATCCTAAGATTTTGGGTTGGGGGTTTTAGGCATAGGTCTTCAGGGGTTTAGTGTGGTAAATAGTTTGGGTTAGGTCTGTAGGGGTTTCGAGGTTTTTTGGATGTTAGGGCTTGAGGCTTTTTTTGTAAGGGCGGTGAGGGTTCCAGTGAGTGCTGGTAAATGCAGTTCTGGAGCACTCGGCCTGTGATTGGCATGCTGGCTGTGCGGGGAATGCTGGTAGGTGTAGTTTTCCGGCACTGGGAGGCCATGTTGCGTACCCAGAGTATACCGGGAAATGTAGTTTTCGGATTCGGGACTTCCGGGAGGCCATGTTGAATGCCCAGAGCATACCGGGAGATGTAGTTCTCGGGAACTAGGGTTAGGGGCTAGGGCTGGGGCTAGAGTTAGGGTTTCGGGTGAGGGTTGGGGTTGGGGGTTATTGTTAGGCTTAGAGGGTTAGGGTTAGGCTTAGAGGGTTAGGGTTAGGGATAGGTTAGGGGTAGGTTTAGAGGGTTAGCGTGAGGGTTAGGGGTTGGGGTTGTGGTTAGGGTTAGAGTAAGGGTTAGAGTGAGAGTATTAGGGTTAGGGTTTGGGTTCAGATTAGGGTACGGGTAAGGGTTAGGGCAAGGGTAAGTGTTAGGGTAAGGCTAAGGGTAAGGGTTAGGGTAAGGCTGAGGGTGAGGATAAGGTTTAGGTTTAGGCAAAGGGTTAGGTTTATGGTAAGGGTTAGGGTAAGGGTTAGGGTTAGGGTTAAGAGTTAGGGTAAAGGATAGAGTAATGGTAAGGATAAGGGTAGGGTAAGGATTAGGGTAAGCATTAGGGTTAGGGTTAGAGGGTTAGGGTTAGGGTTAAGGTTAGGGTTAGGGTTAGGGTTAGGGTTAGGGTTAGGGTTAGGGTTAGGGTTAGGGTCTTAGGGTTACGGTTAGGGTTAGGGTTAGGGTTAGGGTTAGGGTTAGGATTAGGGATACGGTTAGGGTTAGGGTTAGGGTTCGAATTCTGTTAGGGTTAGGGTTAGGGTTAGGGTTAGGGTTAGAGGGTTAGGGTTGTTAGGGTTAGGGTTAGGGTTAGGGTAAGGGTTAGGTTTAGGGTTAGGGTTAGGGTTAGGGGTAGTGTTAGGGTTAGGGTTAGGGTTAGGGTTGTTAGGGTTAGGGTTAGGGTCTTAGGGTTAGAGTTAGGGTTAGGGTTAGGATTAGGGATACAGTTAGGGTTAGGGTTAGGGTTAGAATTCTGTTAGGGTTAGGGTTAGGGTTAGGGTTAGGGTCTTAGGGTTAGAGTTAGGGTTAGGGTTAGGGTTAGGGTTAGGGTTAGGGTTAGGGTTAGGGTTAGGGTTAGGGTTAAGGTTAGGGTTAGGGTTAGGGTTAGGTTTAGGGTTAGGGTTAGGGTTAGGTTAGGTTTAGGTTTAGTTTTAGGGTTTCGGTTAGGGTTAGGGTTCGGTTAGGATTAGGGTTAGGGTTAAGGTTAGGATTAGGGATACGGTTAGGGTTAGGGTTAGGGTTAGGGTCTTAGGGTTAGAGTTAGGGTTAGGGTTAGGGTTAGGGATACCGTTAGGGTTAGGGTTCGGATTCGAATTCTTTTAGGGTTAGGGTTAGGGTTAGGGTTAGGGCTAGGGTTAGGGGTTAGGGTTAGGGTTAGGGTTAGAGGGTTAGGGTTGTTAGGGTTAGGATTAGTGTTAGGGTTAGGGTTAGGGTTAGGGTTAGGGTTTTGTTAGGGTTAGGGTTAGGGTTAGGGTTAGATTAGGGTTAGGGTTAGGGTTAGGGTTAGGGTTAGGGTTAGGGTTAGGGTTAGGGTTAGGGTTAGGGTTAGGGTTAGGGTTAGGGTTAGGAATAGGGTTAGGGTTAGGGTTAGGGTTAGGGTTACGTTAGGGTTAGGTTTACGGTAAGGGTTAGGGTTAGGTTTAGCTTTAGTGTTCGGTTCGGGTTAGGGTTAGGGTTAGGATTAGGGTTTGAGCGTTAGGTTTAGATCCGCGGGCAGCCGTTAGGGTTAGGGTTAGGTTTAGGGTTGGGTTAGTGTTAGGGTTAGTTTAGGGTTAGGTTTAGTTTCTGACTACAGTAACTTGATCATCCAATAAAAATCATCCTTATTGTCTTTAGCAAAGCAATGGCTTCTATATCATAAATTAATTGTACATGCCCTTGGAAAAAGCCAAGGCAATACCTCCCTTGCTTGGAGCTGTATCCAAATGCAGTAATGTATACAATCTTTAGCAGCAGCTATTATTAGAGACAGGGAGAAGGAGGAACTTTGCCCACTGAAATTCGAAAATTTATTTGGGATAATGCTTCAGAATTTGAAAAAGATTTTCAAGCATGGTGGCAATTAGTCAACTTTACCTTTTATGCAGAAAATGATCAAATTGTGTCCTTTATACTTACTATAAGTAATGCCACCGTATACAATGTATAGCCAATCATTGCATTAGGACTCAATCATAATGGAACTATACTTTATACTAAAGGGCATAAAGTATGGGCCCATCAAAAGGGAGGAAAGTGGCAAACAATTGATGTAAATGCATGCATTGTGCGTGAACAAAAAAGTTCCATCTGTGAAAGTAACACGCTGGAATCCCAAGACATTTGTCTTGACACTGAGCAAAATATTTGCCACGTTGAGATACATCCTAATGAAACCCTTGATACTGTACTTGTATATATTGGGAAAGGTTGTGTTTGCATGAGAAGTCATTGTGATTCTATAGTCGTAGATAATGCTGTGGTAGATACCAGTAATCACTTTAATGTTTGTGTTTGCAATTTTATCAAAATCTCAACCATATCACACTATCAGGTAGACCTGCGCAACAGGTATAAGGCCCTGGAGGCCGAAAGGCAATCGATGGATGGAAAAGGCTATAATCCCTCTCCACCAGAGATATTGGCAGGGTTGGAAAAGCCAACCCCCCCGTATAGTGACCACAGGCAGCAGGAAGAAAAGGTGAGTTTTAGTTGTGGGTGATTTATCAATCAGCGGAACAGAGGGTCCAATATGTAGAAGGGACCCTCCTCTAAGGGAAATCTGCTGCCTTCCTAGGGCCTGGGTTAGGACATCACAAGGAGGCTTCCCAGCTTGGTTCAACCGTCAGACTATTACCGATTGCTCGTCCTATATCTGGGAGGAGAAGGAGTGGCAACGCATAGCCTGTGAGCAATCAAAAGGGACTTCAAGGATTTGTCAATTTGTCAAAACTCAACGAAACGCAACGGAAACCACAAAACACGTCAAGAACACCCCAAAAGCGAACCGAATCAGAAGAAAAAATGTGATTTAACAACACAAAAAACCCTTAAACCTACCTGATGTTCTCCTAAATGTACAATCCACTCCAAATCACCAGAAAACCCAATGGAAACCCAAAAAAAAACAAACGGAGACCTCAAAACACGTCAAAAACACCCCAAAAAAGAATGGGATAACCCCCCAAAACGAAAGAAAACCCCCAAAAAATAGATCCACCCCAAAAACAGCCTAAACCTACCTGAAGTTCTCCAAAACCAACAATTTACACTTTTCCACCACCATGACAACAGAAAACCCAACGAAACCCAACAGAGACCCCAAAACATGTCAAAAACACCCCAAAAAAGAACGGGATCACCCCCAAAACTGGAAGAAAATTCCCCCCCAAAAAATTTACAATTTTCACCATGATGACCAACATAAACCAAACGAAAACCCAAAAGGAGACACCAAAACACGTCAAAAACACCCCAAAAAAGAAAGGGATCACCCATAAACTGGAAGAAAATCCCCAAAAAGCACAGATCCAATCCCCAAACCAGCCTAAACCTACCTGATGTTCTCCAAAACCCACAAATTTACCCTTTTCCACCATGATGACCATGGAAAACCCAACGAAACCCAATGGAGACAAAAAACATGTCAAAAAAAAAAAAAAAAAAAAAACAAAATAGAACAGGATCTCCCCAAAAAACAGAAGAAAAACCCAAATGCCATAGATCCACCCCAAAAGTCCCCCTAAGCCTACCTGATGTTCTCCAAAACCCACAATTTACCCTTTTTCACAATGATGACCATGGAAAACCCAACGAAACCCAACAGAGACCCCAAAACACGTCAAAAACACCCCAAAAAAGAACAGGATCACCCCAAAAAAACAGAAGAAAACCCCAAATACCATGAATCCACCCCAAAAGTCCCCCTAAACCTACCTGAAGTTCTCCAAAACCCACAATTTAACCTTTTCCACCAAGATGCCAACAGAAAACCCAACAAAACCCAACAGAGACATCAAAACATGTCAAAAACACCCCAAAAAAGAACGGGATAACCCCCAAAACTGGAAGAAAATCCCCAAAAAGCATGG
This sequence comes from Aythya marila, assembly GCF_965140915.1. Taxonomy (NCBI): domain Eukaryota; kingdom Metazoa; phylum Chordata; class Aves; order Anseriformes; family Anatidae; genus Aythya; species Aythya marila. The sequence continues at coordinate 78,129 of NW_028137080.1, read as the reverse complement.
ATCCAATCCCAAAACCACCCTAAACCTACCTGATCTTCTCCAAATCCCAAAGTCCACTCCCAACCACCATAAAACCCATTAGGAACTCAACAAAACGCAACAGAAACCCCAAAACACCTCAAAAACACCCCAAAAGCAAAACGGATCAGAAGAAAATACGTGATTTAACCCCAAGAAAACCCTTAAACCTACCTGATCTTCTCCAAATCCCAAAATCCACTCCCACCCACCATAAAACCCATTAGGAACTCAACAAAACGCAACGGAAACCCCAAAACACGTCAAAACACCCCAAAAAAGAACTGGATCAGAAGAAAAAAAAAACAAAACTATGCATTTCCCTCCCAAATCACCCTAAACTCACCTGATCTTCTTCAAAACCCACAATCCACTCCCATTTAGCTTAACGACCAACGAGAACCCAACAAAACCCAACGGAGACCCCAAAAACGTCAAAAACATCCCAAAAAAGAACTGGTTCAACCCCAACAACGAAAGAAAACCCCAAAAGCCATAGATCCACACCAAAAATCCCCCTAAACCAACCTGAAGTTCTCCAAAACCCACAATTTACACTTTTCCACATTGATGACCATGGAAAACCCAACGAAACCCAACGGAGACCACAAAACACGTCAAAAAAAAAAAAAAAAAAAAAAAAAAGAAAGGGATCACCCCCAAAATTGGAAGAAAATCCTTCAAAATCATAGATCCACCCCAAAACCACCCTAAACCTACCTGATGATCTCCAAAACCCACAATTTACAATTTTCCAACATGATGACCATGGAAAACCCAACGAAAGCCAACGGAGACCCCAAAAGAAGTCAAAAACACCCAAAACAAAAACGGGATAAACCCTAAAAACGAAAGAAAACCCCAAAAGCCATAGATCCACACCAAAAGTCCCCCTAAACCTACCTGATGTTCTCCAAAACCCACAATTTACACTTTTCCACCATGATGACAACGGAAAACCCAACGAAACCCAACGGAGACCACAAAACACGTCAAAAACACCACAGAAAAACAACTGGATCACTAGAAAAAATAGAAGAAAACCCTAAAAACCATGAATCTGCCCCAAAAGTCCTCATAAACCTACCTGATGTTCTCCAAAACCCACAATTTACACTTTTCCACCATGATGACCACGGAAAACCCAACGAAACCCAACGGAAACCCCAAAACACGTCAAAAACACCCCAAAAAAGAACTGGATCAGAAGAAAAAACACCAAAAACTATGAATTTCCCCGCAAAACCACCCTAAACTCACCTGATCTTCTTCAAAACCCACAATCCACTCCCATTTCCCTTAAGGACCAACGAGAATCCAACTAAAACCCAACGGAGACCCCAAAACAAGTCAAAAACACCCCAAACAAGAACAGGATAACCCCTAAAAAAGAAAGAAAACCCCCAAAAAAACATAGATCCACCCCAAAAACACACTAAACCTACCTGATGTTCTCCAAATCCCAAAGTCCACTCCCAACAAACTTAAAACACATTAGGAAATCAACAAAACACAACGGAAACCCCAAAACACGTCAAAAACACCACAGAAAAAAGCGGGATCACCCCCAAAACCGAAAGAAAACCCTAAAAGCCGTTGATCCACCCCAAAAGTCCCCCTAAACCTACCTGATGTTCTCCAATACCCACAATTTACACGTTTTCACCATGATGAACAACAAGAACCCAACAAAAACCAACGGAAACCCCAAAACACGTCAAAAACACCCCAAAAAATAACTGGATCAGAAGAAAAAACACCAAAAACTATGAATTTCCCCGCAAAACCACCCTAAACTCACCTGATCTTCTTCAAAACCCACAATCCACTCCCATTTCCCTTAAGGACCAACGAGAATCCAACTAAAACCCAACGGAGACCCCAAAACAAGTCAAAAACACCCCAAACAAGAACGGAATCACCCCCAAAACTGGAAGAAAATCCCCAAAAAACATAGATCCACCCCAAAACGACACTAAACCTACCTGATGTTCTCCAAAACACGCAAGTTAAACTTTTCCAACATGATGAAAAACAAGAACCCAACAAAACCCAACAGAGACCCCAAAACATGTCAAAAACACCCCAAAAAAGAACGGGATCACCCCCAAAACTGGAAGAAAATTCCCCCCCCCCAAACTTTACAATTTTCACCATGATGACTAACATGAACCAAACCAAAACCCAAAATGAGACACCAAAACACGTCAAAAACACCCCAAAAAAGAAAGGGATCACCCATAAACTGGAAGAAAATCCCCAAAAAGCACAGATCCAATCCCCAAACCAGCCTAAACCTACCTGATGTTCTCCAAAACCCACAAATTTACCCTTTTCCACCATGATGACCATGGAAAACCCAACGAAACCCAATGGAGACAAAAAACATGTCAAAAAAAAAAAAAAAAAAAAAAGAACAGGATCTCCCCAAAAAACAGAAGAAAAACCCAAATGCCATAGATCCACCCCAAAAGTCCCCCTAAGCCTACCTGATGTTCTCCAAAACCCACAATTTACCCTTTTTCACAATGATGACCAACGAGAACCCAACAAAACCCAACAGAGACCCCAAAACACGTCAAAAACACCCCAAAAAAGAACAGGATCACCCCAAAAAAAACAGAAGAAAACCCCAAATACCATGAATCCACCCCAAAAGTCCCCCTAAACCTACCTGAAGTTCTCCAAAACCCACAATTTACCCTTTTCCACCAAGATGCCAACAGAAAACCCAACAAAACCCAACAGAGACATCAAAACATGTCAAAAACACCCCAAAAAAGAACGGGATAACCCCCAAAACTGGAAGAAAATCCCCAAAAAGCATGGATCCAATCCCAAAACCACCCTAAACCTACCTGATCTTCTCCAAATCCCAAAGTCCACTCCCAACCACCATAAAACCCATTAGGAGCTCAACAAAACGCAACGGAAACCCCAAAACACGTCAAAAACACCCCAAAAAAGAACTGGATCAGAAGAAAAAAAAAAACAAAACTATGCATTTCCCTCCCAAATCACCCTAAACTCACCTGATCTTCTTCAAAACCCACAATCCACTCCCATTTAGCTTAACGACCAACGAGAACCCAACAAAACCCAACGGAGACCCCAAAAACGTCAAAAACATCCCAAAAAAGAACTGGTTCAACCCCAACAACGAAAGAAAACCCCAAAAGCCATAGATCCACACCAAAAATCCCCCTAAACCAACCTGAAGTTCTCCAAAACCCACAATTTACACTTTTCCACATTGATGACCATGGAAAACCCAACGAAACCCAACGGAGACCACAAAACACGTCAAAAAAAAAAAAAAAAAAAAAAAAAAAAAGAAAGGGATCACCCCCAAAATTGGAAGAAAATCCTTCAAAATCATAGATCCACCCCAAAACCACCCTAAACCTACCTGATGATCTCCAAAACCCACAATTTACAATTTTCCAACATGATGACCATGGAAAACCCAACGAAAGCCAACGGAGACCCCAAAAGAAGTCAAAAACACCCAAAACAAAAACGGGATAAACCCTAAAAACGAAAGAAAACCCCAAAAGCCATAGATCCACACCAAAAGTCCCCCTAAACCTACCTGATGTTCTCCAAAACCCACAATTTACAATTTTTCACCAGGATGACCAACATGAACCAAACGAAAACCCAAAACGAGACACCAAAACACGTCAAAAACACCCCAAAAATAAAGGGATCACCCATAAACTGGAAGAAAATCCCCAAAAAGCACGGATCCAATCCCAAAACCACCCTAAACCTACCTGATGTTCTCCAAAACCCACAATTTACCATTTTCCACCACGATGACCAACGAGTACACAACAAAACCCAACGGAGACCCCCAAACACCTCAAAAATTTCCCAAAAAAGAACGGGACCACCCCAAGAAACAGAAGAAAACACCAAAAAACATGACTCTGCCCCAAAAGTCCCCCTAAACCTACCTGATGTTCTCCAAAACCCACAATTTACCCTTTTTCACCATGATGACCAACAAGAACCCAACTAAAACCCAACGGAGACCCCAAAGCACGTCATAAACACCCCAAAAAAGAACAGGATCACCCAAAAAAAAACAGAAGAAAAAAACCAAATACCATGAATCCACCCCAAAATTCCCCTAAACCTACCTGATGTTCTCCAAAACCCACAATTTACCCTTTTTCACCATGATGACCAACAAGAACCCAACTAAAACCCAACGGAGACCCCAAAGCACGTCATAAACACCCCAAAAAAGAACAGGATCACCCAAAAAAAAACAGAAGAAAAAAACCAAATACCATGAATCCACCCCAAAATTCCCCTAAACCTACCTGAAGTTCTCCAAAACCCACAATTTACCCTTTTCCACCAAGATGCCAACAGAAAACCCAACAAAACCCAACAGAGACATCAAAACATGTCAAAAACACCCCAAAAAAGAACGGGATAACCCCCAAAACTGGAAGAAAATCCCCAAAAAGCATGGATCCAATCCCAAAACCACCCTAAACCTACCTGATCTTCTCCAAATCCCAAAGTCCACTCCCAACCACCATAAAACCCATTAGGAACTCAACAAAACGCAACAGAAACCCCAAAACACCTCAAAAACACCCCAAAAGCAAAACGGATCAGAAGAAAATACGTGATTTAACCCCAAGAAAACCCTTAAACCTACCTGATCTTCTCCAAATCCCAAAATCCACTCCCACCCACCATAAAACCCATTAGGAACTCAACAAAACGCAACGGAAACCCCAAAACACGTCAAAAACACCCCAAAAAAGAACTGGATCAGAAGAAAAAAAAAAACAAAACTATGCATTTCCCTCCCAAATCACCCTAAACTCACCTGATCTTCTTCAAAACCCACAATCCACTCCCATTTAGCTTAACGACCAACGAGAACCCAACAAAACCCAACGGAGACCCCAAAAACGTCAAAAACATCCCAAAAAAGAACTGGTTCAACCCCAACAACGAAAGAAAACCCCAAAAGCCATAGATCCACACCAAAAATCCCCCTAAACCAACCTGAAGTTCTCCAAAACCCACAATTTACACTTTTCCACATTGGTGACCATGGAAAACCCAACGAAACCCAACGGAGACCACAAAACACGTCAAAAAAAAAAAAAAAAAAAAAAAAAAAAAAAAAAGAAAGGGATCACCCCCAAAATTGGAAGAAAATCCTTCAAAATCATAGATCCACCCCAAAACCACCCTAAACCTACCTGATGATCTCCAAAACCCACAATTTACAATTTTCCAACATGATGACCATGGAAAACCCAACGAAAGCCAACGGAGACCCCAAAAGAAGTCAAAAACACCCAAAACAAAAACGGGATAAACCCTAAAAACGAAAGAAAACCCCAAAAGCCATAGATCCACACCAAAAGTCCCCCTAAACCTACCTGATGTTCTCCAAAACCCACAATTTACACTTTTCCACCATGATGACAACGGAAAACCCAACGAAACCCAACGGAGACCACAAAACACGTCAAAAACACCACAGAAAAACAACTGGATCACTAGAAAAAATAGAAGAAAACCCTAAAAACCATGAATCTGCCCCAAAAGTCCTCATAAACCTACCTGATGTTCTCCAAAACCCACAATTTACACTTTTCCACCATGATGACCACGGAAAACCCAACGAAACCCAACGGAAACCCCAAAACACGTCAAAAACACCCCAAAAAAGAACTGGATCAGAAGAAAAAACACCAAAAACTATGAATTTCCCCGCAAAACCACCCTAAACTCACCTGATCTTCTTCAAAACCCACAATCCACTCCCATTTCCCTTAAGGACCAACGAGAATCCAACTAAAACCCAACGGAGACCCCAAAACAAGTCAAAAACACCCCAAACAAGAACAGGATAACCCCTAAAAAAGAAAGAAAACCCCCAAAAAAACATAGATCCACCCCAAAAACACACTAAACCTACCTGATGTTCTCCAAATCCCAAAGTCCACTCCCAACAAACTTAAAACACATTAGGAAATCAACAAAACACAACGGAAACCCCAAAACACGTCAAAAACACCACAGAAAAAAGCGGGATCACCCCCAAAACCGAAAGAAAACCCTAAAAGCCGTTGATCCACCCCAAAAGTCCCCCTAAACCTACCTGATGTTCTCCAATACCCACAATTTACACGTTTTCACCATGATGAACAACAAGAACCCAACAAAAACCAACGGAAACCCCAAAACACGTCAAAAACACCCCAAAAAATAACTGGATCAGAAGAAAAAACACCAAAAACTATGAATTTCCCCGCAAAACCACCCTAAACTCACCTGATCTTCTTCAAAACCCACAATCCACTCCCATTTCCCTTAAGGACCAACGAGAATCCAACTAAAACCCAACGGAGACCCCAAAACAAGTCAAAAACACCCCAAACAAGAACGGAATCACCCCCAAAACTGGAAGAAAATCCCCAAAAAACATAGATCCACCCCAAAACGACACTAAACCTACCTGATGTTCTCCAAAACACGCAAGTTAAACTTTTCCAACATGATGAAAAACAAGAACCCAACAAAACCCAACAGAGACCCCAAAACATGTCAAAAACACCCCAAAAAAGAACGGGATCACCCCCAAAACTGGAAGAAAATTCCCCCCCCCCAAACTTTACAATTTTCACCATGATGACTAACATGAACCAAACCAAAACCCAAAATGAGACACCAAAACACGTCAAAAACACCCCAAAAAAGAAAGGGATCACCCATAAACTGGAAGAAAATCCCCAAAAAGCACAGATCCAATCCCCAAACCAGCCTAAACCTACCTGATGTTCTCCAAAACCCACAAATTTACCCTTTTCCACCATGATGACCATGGAAAACCCAACGAAACCCAATGGAGACAAAAAACATGTCAAAAAAAAAAAAAAAAAAAAAGAACAGGATCTCCCCAAAAAACAGAAGAAAAACCCAAATGCCATAGATCCACCCCAAAAGTCCCCCTAAGCCTACCTGATGTTCTCCAAAACCCACAATTTACCCTTTTTCACAATGATGACCAACGAGAACCCAACAAAACCCAACAGAGACCCCAAAACACGTCAAAAACACCCCAAAAAAGAACAGGATCACCCCAAAAAAAACAGAAGAAAACCCCAAATACCATGAATCCACCCCAAAAGTCCCCCTAAACCTACCTGAAGTTCTCCAAAACCCACAATTTACCCTTTTCCACCAAGATGCCAACAGAAAACCCAACAAAACCCAACAGAGACATCAAAACATGTCAAAAACACCCCAAAAAAGAACGGGATAACCCCCAAAACTGGAAGAAAATCCCCAAAAAGCATGGATCCAATCCCAAAACCACCCTAAACCTACCTGATCTTCTCCAAATCCCAAAGTCCACTCCCAACCACCATAAAACCCATTAGGAGCTCAACAAAACGCAACGGAAACCCCAAAACACGTCAAAAACACCCCAAAAAAGAACTGGATCAGAAGAAAAAAAAAAACAAAACTATGCATTTCCCTCCCAAATCACCCTAAACTCACCTGATCTTCTTCAAAACCCACAATCCACTCCCATTTAGCTTAACGACCAACGAGAACCCAACAAAACCCAACGGAGACCCCAAAAACGTCAAAAACATCCCAAAAAAGAACTGGTTCAACCCCAACAACGAAAGAAAACCCCAAAAGCCATAGATCCACACCAAAAATCCCCCTAAACCAACCTGAAGTTCTCCAAAACCCACAATTTACACTTTTCCACATTGATGACCATGGAAAACCCAACGAAACCCAACGGAGACCACAAAACACGTCAAAAAAAAAAAAAAAAAAAAAAAAAAAAAAAGAAAGGGATCACCCCCAAAATTGGAAGAAAATCCTTCAAAATCATAGATCCACCCCAAAACCACCCTAAACCTACCTGATGATCTCCAAAACCCACAATTTACAATTTTCCAACATGATGACCATGGAAAACCCAACGAAAGCCAACGGAGACCCCAAAAGAAGTCAAAAACACCCAAAACAAAAACGGGATAAACCCTAAAAACGAAAGAAAACCCCAAAAGCCATAGATCCACACCAAAAGTCCCCCTAAACCTACCTGATGTTCTCCAAAACCCACAATTTACAATTTTTCACCAGGATGACCAACATGAACCAAACGAAAACCCAAAACGAGACACCAAAACACGTCAAAAACACCCCAAAAATAAAGGGATCACCCATAAACTGGAAGAAAATCCCCAAAAAGCACGGATCCAATCCCAAAACCACCCTAAACCTACCTGATGTTCTCCAAAACCCACAATTTACCATTTTCCACCACGATGACCAACGAGTACACAACAAAACCCAACGGAGACCCCCAAACACCTCAAAAATTTCCCAAAAAAGAACGGGACCACCCCAAGAAACAGAAGAAAACACCAAAAAACATGACTCTGCCCCAAAAGTCCCCCTAAACCTACCTGATGTTCTCCAAAACCCACAATTTACCCTTTTTCACCATGATGACCAACAAGAACCCAACTAAAACCCAACGGAGACCCCAAAGCACGTCATAAACACCCCAAAAAAGAACAGGATCACCCAAAAAAAAACAGAAGAAAAAAACCAAATACCATGAATCCACCCCAAAATTCCCCTAAACCTACCTGATGTTCTCCAAAACCCACAATTTACCCTTTTTCACCATGATGACCAACAAGAACCCAACTAAAACCCAACGGAGACCCCAAAGCACGTCATAAACACCCCAAAAAAGAACAGGATCACCCAAAAAAAAACAGAAGAAAAAAACCAAATACCATGAATCCACCCCAAAATTCCCCTAAACCTACCTGAAGTTCTCCAAAACCCACAATTTACCCTTTTCCACCAAGATGCCAACAGAAAACCCAACAAAACCCAACAGAGACATCAAAACATGTCAAAAACACCCCAAAAAAGAACGGGATAACCCCCAAAACTGGAAGAAAATCCCCAAAAAGCATGGATCCAATCCCAAAACCACCCTAAACCTACCTGATCTTCTCCAAATCCCAAAGTCCACTCCCAACCACCATAAAACCCATTAGGAACTCAACAAAACGCAACAGAAACCCCAAAACACCTCAAAAACACCCCAAAAGCAAAACGGATCAGAAGAAAATACGTGATTTAACCCCAAGAAAACCCTTAAACCTACCTGATCTTCTCCAAATCCCAAAATCCACTCCCACCCACCATAAAACCCATTAGGAACTCAACAAAACGCAACGGAAACCCCAAAACACGTCAAAAACACCCCAAAAAAGAACTGGATCAGAAGAAAAAAAAAAACAAAACTATGCATTTCCCTCCCAAATCACCCTAAACTCACCTGATCTTCTTCAAAACCCACAATCCACTCCCATTTAGCTTAACGACCAACGAGAACCCAACAAAACCCAACGGAGACCCCAAAAACGTCAAAAACATCCCAAAAAAGAACTGGTTCAACCCCAACAACGAAAGAAAACCCCAAAAGCCATAGATCCACACCAAAAATCCCCCTAAACCAACCTGAAGTTCTCCAAAACCCACAATTTACACTTTTCCACATTGATGACCATGGAAAACCCAACGAAACCCAACGGAGACCCCAAAAGAAGTCAAAAACACCCAAAACAAAAACGGGATAAACCCTAAAAACGAAAGAAAACCCCAAAAGCCATAGATCCACACCAAAAGTCCCCCTAAACCTACCTGATGTTCTCCAAAACCCACAATTTACAATTTTTCACCAGGATGACCAACATGAACCAAACGAAAACCCAAAACGAGACACCAAAACACGTCAAAAACACCCCAAAAGTAAAGGGATCACCCATAAACTGGAAGAAAATCCCCAAAAAGCACGGATCCAATCCCAAAACCACCCTAAACCTACCCGATGTTCTCCAAAACCCACAATTTACCATTTTCCACCACGATGACCAACGAGTACACAACAAAACCCAACGGAGACCCCCAAACACCTCAAAAATTTCCCAAAAAAGAACGGGACCACCCCAAGAAACAGAAGAAAACACCAAAAAACATGACTCTGCCCCAAAAGTCCCCCTAAACCTACCTGATGTTCTCCAAAACCCACAATTTACCCTTTTTCACCATGATGACCAACAAGAACCCCACTAAAACCCAACGGAGACCCCAAAACACGTCATAAACACCCCAAAAAAGAACAGGATCACCCGAAAAAAAAAACAGAAGAAAAGACCAAATACCATGAATCCACCCCAAAATTCCCCTAAACCTACCTGAAGTTCTCCAAAACCCACAATGTACAATTTTCCACCACCATGACCACGAAAAACCCAAGGAATACCAACGGAGACCCCAAAACACGTCAAAAACACCCCAAAAAAGAACGGGATCACCCCAAAAACGAAACAAAATCGCCCAAAACCATAGATCCAATCCCAAAACCAACCTAAACCTACCTGATGTTCTCCAAAACCAACAATTTACCCTTTTCCACCATGATGACCATGGAAAACGCAACGAAACCCAATGGAGACCCCAAAACACGTCAAAAACACCCCCAAAATGAATTGGATCACCCCCCCCCAAAAAAAAAAAAAAAAAAAAAAAAACAGAAGAAAACCCCATATATCATGAATCCACCCCAATAGTCCCCCTAAACCTACCTGATGTTCTCCAAAACCCACAATTTACACTTTTCCAACATGATGACCACGGAAAACCCAACGAAACCCAACGGAGAACCCAAAACACGTCAAAAACACCCCAAAAAAGAACGGGACCACCCCAAAAACAGAAGAAAACGCTAAAAAAAAACAGAAGAATTCCCCCAAAAACATAGATACACCACCCAAAAAAACTTAAAAACACCTGATATTCTCCAAAACCCACAATTTACACTTTTCCAACATGATGACCAACAAGAACCCAACAAAACCTAACGGAGACCCAAAAACACATCAAAAACACCCCAAAAAAGAATGGGATCACCCAAAAAAAAAACAGAAAAAAAAAACAAATACCATGAATCCACCCCAAAAGTCCCCCTAAACCTACCTGATGTTCTCCAAAACCCACAATTTACACTTTTCCAACATGATGACCAACAAGAACCCAACAAAACCTAACGGAGAACCCAAAACACGTCAAAAACATGCCGAAAAACAACTGGATCACTAGAAAAAAAAACAGAAGAAAACCCTAAAAACCTTGAATCTGCCCCAAAAGTCCTCATAAACCTAGCTGATGTTCTCCAAAACCCACAATTTACACTTTTCCACCATGATGACCACGGAAAACCCAAGGAAACCCAACGGTTTTAAGAAAATTAAGCAAAAGAATTTTCATAGTGTCTAGGCAAGCATTATGCAGCTCCTTACTTCAGCAGGGAGCTTTCGCAACTCCCGCTCCTCAAACAGAACTCCTTGTTTTTATAATACAAAAGACAATGAGCAAACATTTATGGTGTATTACCCTAAGTTTTTGGGTTAGGGTTTTTTGCGTCTTAATGTTTTGGGGTTAGGGTTTGGAGCGCCCTAAGTTTTTGGGCTAGGGCTTTGAGCATTCCTAACGTTTTGGGTTGGGTTTGGGTTTTGAGCATCCTAAGATTTTGGGTTGGGGGTTTTAGGCATAGGTCTTCAGGGGTTTAGTGTGGTAAATAGTTTGGGTTAGGTCTGTAGGGGTTTCGAGGTTTTTTGGATGTTAGGGCTTGAGGCTTTTTTTGTAAGGGCGGTGAGGGTTCCAGTGAGTGCTGGTAAATGCAGTTCTCGAGCACTCGGCCTGTGATTGGCCATGCTGGCTGTGCGGGGAATGCTGGTAGGTGTAGTTTTCCGGCACTGGGAGACCATGTTGTGTGCCCAGAGCATGCCGGGAGATGTAGTTCTCGGGACTCCGGACTTCCGGGAGGCCATGTTGCGTACCCAGAGTATGCCGGGAAATGTAGTTTTCGGATTCGGGACTTCCGGGAGGCCATGTTGAATGCCCAGAGCATACCGGGAGATGTAGTTCTCGGGAACTAGGGTTAGGGGCTAGGGCTGGGGCTAGAGTTAGGGTTTCGGGTGAGGGTTGGGGTTGGGGGTTATTGTTAGGGTTAGTGGTTTAGGGTTAGGCTTAGAAGGTTATGGTTAGGGATAGGTTAGGGGTAGGTTTAGAGGGTTAGGGTAAGGGTTAGGGGTTAGGGGTTGGGACTGTGGTTAGGCTTAGGGTAAGGGTTAGGGTGAGGGTATTAGGGTTAGGGTTTGGGTTCAGATTAGGGTAAGGGTTAGGGCAAAGGTAAGTGTTAGGGTAAGGCTTAGGGTGAGGATAAGGTTTAGGGAAAGGGTTAGGTTTAGGGTAAGGGTTGGGGTAAGGGTTAGGGTAAGGGTAAGGATTAGGGTTAGGTTTAGGGTAAGAATAAGGGTAAGCTAATGGTTAGGATAAGGGTAAGGGTTAGGGTAAAGGTTTTCATTTGTTAAAGCTGAAACGCAGTATGCAATCTGGGACGTCACAGCCAGAGCTGCCTATGGCAAGGTGAGAGAGGAAAAGATGGAGCAGATGTTCTACTCCTAGTTTTTTCTTTATACGTAAATAAAAGTTTGAGCTAATTCCAGTTGGAAGAGTTCCAATTACTTGCTTGGTCATAATGTCTTTTAATATTGAAAGCTGCAGCAAAAGCATGGGGATTTTTGCTTCTAGAAACACCCTAGTTCTCTTGTCTGCACTATGCATGCTTTTGAGCGAAAACTGATTAAAAAATAAAAAGAAAAATCACACACACACAAAAAAAAAAAAAAAAAAAAAAAAAAAAACACCACAGCTGCTGCTGCTCTATTCCCACTTCCTTGTGCTTTGCCCCTGCCCTTTCCCAGGTGATTGGATTTGGGTGCTAGTCGGGGCCAAATGGTATGTGAGTCCCAGGCACCCCCTCAGAGAGCTCATTCTGCTTGGGCTGCTCTTTGGGGTGTTTGTTTTTCCTTCGGTCAGTTGCAGGCTTCTTCAGGTGGATGAGAGTTTATGGACTGATGCGTTTCCAAGTAGCGAGGGGTACGCACATCTTTTTGAGGTAACAGTTGGTAGGATCTGTTAGAATAAACTAATGTAGTATTGATGCCTTTATTGCATGCAGTTCTTTTTCAGGTGAGTAACTGTTGCGAGTAACTGAAGTCAATGTTACTTGGTGTGTTTGCTATGCAGTGCCTGTGCGGACTATTGCACGAGACACAGCTTTCTGACATCTGGCCCAGCAACTACTAAATAAGGGGAGGGGAGAAGCTGAAGAACGACCAAAGGACAAAGCCTGGGAGGAAGACTACGAGCCTTCAGTACGAGCGGCCCCCAGAGGGACCACCGGAGACTGATAACGCCTGCACCAGTGGGAGGGTTTGGATTCTGGGAACTAATTAGAATAACCCTGCCTTTTGTAGAAGTAGTAATGAATATGTATTAGCCTAGCAGCATAAAAACCAGCCGCCTAATGTAACTTGTGTGCGTCTTGGTGGAGCAGAGACTCCTGGCGCACCCAGCGCTGCTTGCTTACCTCTATTCCTTTAATAAATCATAAACATTAATTGCAATCCTATTTGGGACCCAGTCATTTATTACAAGTGGGACCTCCCGATGGGTGGAAGCTGTCGGGATAGCTCGGGATGCTGAGGCGTGGTGCTGCAAGGAGGTTGTTGGTCGGTGGCGCCCTGGGGCAGGCCGAATTGGGAGGGGGCGAGGCGGCGGGTGGTCGGTGGCTTCTGTGGAAAAGGCGCTTGTATGGGGGGGCTGCGCATTCAGAGGAACCTTGACAGGCTGCAGATAGGGGCAGGCAGGAACCTTTTGAAGTTCAGGAGAGGGAAATGCCAAGCCCTACCCCTAGGGAGAAACACCTCTGTTTACCAGCACTGGCTAGCTCGATACTGAATAAGCATTTCTTCATGGAAGGGGTGCTTTGCTATTAGAACAGGCTGCCCGGGGAAGTGGTAAGAGACCCGATCCTTAAAAGTATTGAAGAGACATGTGGACATAGCCCGGGAGTCCGGCCTCCGGCAGGGCGGGAGCTGGCTCTTCCGAGCCCCTGTGCTCCGGTCTTGTGCGACGCGTTTGCAAGCAGCACCGGGTGCCGGGTCCGACATCGGACGGTTCGGGGACGGCGATTCCGGGGCCGTCGGCTAGCGGGGGCCGGCTATGTCGTGTCCCGGGGATCCGACTTCAGGGGGCGTGGGGGCCGGCCGTGCAGTGAAGCGGGGGGCTGGCGTCCGCCGGCTTCCCAGAGAGCGGGCTTTCGGTCCCGTGCGGTTCGGTGGCCGGCCGTCCCGAAACCCTGGGCACCGGTCCATTGCTAGACTCAGCGGGCTCCGGGGCCGAACTCGGCTTCTCGGGGCCGGCGGTCGCGGTGTCCAGGTGTCCCGTCTCGGGCGGCGCGGGGCCGGCTGTCCCTAGCAGCTGGGTTCCCAAGAGCTTCTGGGCTCCCAAGCGTCGCCCAAGACCGGATCCCAGAGAATCGGGACGGCCGGCCACACCGCTGCGACTAGCACAAGCGTCTCCCGACAACGGAGCCCAGGAGCTTGCGAGGGTCAGATTCCGCGCCCCGGGATAGAGAAACGGGGAGCGCGGGTCGGCCGGCCGCAGCTTCGCACGGGACCGAACCCCCTGTCTCCGGCACGGCCAGACCCCGAGCCGGCAGACAGCAGCCTCCCGCTTCACGGCACAGTCGACCCCCAACCCGCCCGAGTTCTGATCGCCGGGACACGGGACAGCCGGCCGCGCCGCCCGAGGCCGGACACCTGGAGCCCGGGACCGCCGTCCCTGACAAAGCCAAAGTCGGACCCGGACCCCGCTGCGGCTAGCACACGCGTCGCCCAGGACCGCAGCCTAGGACCTCGGGACGGTCGCATCCCGCGCCTCCGGCAGGAGCTACCCGGGAGGGCAGGACGGCCTGCCGCAGCTCCGCAAGAGACCGAACCTGCTGGATTCCGGGACGGCCAGAGCCCGAGCCGGTGGGCAGCAGCCTCCCGCTTCACGGCTCGGCAGGCACCTACGTCGCCCGACTTCGGACCCACGGGACAGCCGGCACCCGCGCCGCCGGAGGCCGGACACACGGGCCTCGGGATCGCCGTCCCCGAACCGCACGAAGTCACACACGGTCTCCGGTGCGTCCAGCACACGCATCGCAAAGACCGGAGTCCAGATTATAGGATCAGCCAGCCCCGCGCCGCCCGAGGTCGGACCGGGAACCCGGTGCGCTTGGCACATGCGTCGCCAAAGACCGGAGCCCTGGGAAGCGTGATGGCCGGACCCCACGCAGCCCGAGTTCGGACCCACGGGACATGGGACAGCCGGCACCCGTGCCGACGGAGGCCGGTCACGCGGGCCCCGGGACCACCGTCCCCGAGCCTCCCGAGGTCGGACCCGGACCCCGTGTGTTGGGGCTGTCTGAGCTGGAGTCACCTTTTCCCTGCAGCAGCCCGCACAGTGCTGTACTCTGCACTCGTAGCTGGAACAGCACTGATATCACTCCAGTGTTGTGTCTGTTGCTGCATAGTGCTGGCACAGCATCAGGACTCCTTCCAAGCCCCCAAGAGCCAGCAGGCTAGGGGTGGGCAAGTTATGGGGAGGGGACGTTGTCGGGCCAGCTGACCTAAAGCAACCAAAGCACGGCTTTCAGCCCCCCTGTTGTTAACTAACCAAGTGACCTCTGGTAGGTTTATATCCTAATGTTTCCATGTTGCAGCACCCAACGCTCGCAGCACAGTTTTTAACAGTCCATTGTACCTCTCAATCTTCCCAGAGGCTTGTGGGATCCCAGCTGCTTGGCTTCGTTGCCTTCTAGCTGTTGGGTATTGGCCCCGCTATCCCAGCGTCGAAGCAGCCAAGTGAGGATGTGCTCACCTGGACGGCGACTGAAGGCTTTTCGTATTTTTCGCAGCTCACTCAAGGATAGAGACCGAGTAGTTTCTGATTCATCTATGATTTCAGTCTCTTCTTCGCGATGTTGCCGTGATAACGCTGCTTTAGAGCCGCTTGCCTTTTCCTCCTCCCTCATCCATAGGAGGCGCTCCTTCCCTTACTAAACGACCTGATCTCCGTTTCCACTGTTGTCTTTACTACGGGGGCGACTGATACCAAAGATGGTCGGTCCTCTGGGGTGGTCACAGTGTGTGCTGTCTCATCATCAAATTCAAGAACCTCCCTATCCCCTTGAGGGTGCTGGGCAATGTTAATTGACATCTGATAGGCGTAAGCCAGACCCCAGCAGAGTGCAGCCAGCTAGTGGAGTTCTCTAGTATTGCCAGGGTCAGGGCATACATCTTTCAAACATTCTACCACCTTTCTTGGATTTTGTACTTGTTCAGGGGTGAAATTTAGAACCATTGGAGGAGAAAACCGTGATAGGTACCTGCCCAAATCCCCCCACACACCTTGCCACCCACAACTTTGTCTGGGGACAGGTCCTTGGATAATATTCTTAATAAACTACTTTGCCTTGGGGAAGAAGACAAACACTACACCTAGTATATGAGGATAATATCTCACCAGGGGTATCCAAGATACTGAAAGGCTGCTGTAATTAGCCCACAGGGAGAAAAGTAGAAGGCACCACACCCGATATTATTCACTGATTGACTGCTGGGGGCAAAAAAGAAAGCACTGTAATTCTTAATATTTTCAATAAGATAATCTCCAGGAGACCAGGAGGAAAACAATGCCGGGCTTGAATACCAAACCAAACTGAAGGCCAGTATGTTACAGCACAACATGATAAAAAAACAAGCACAGACTTCAACGTTTTCTCCGACCGGATGTAAAGGAAAAAAGAAAACAGAGAGTGGGCTACATACAACATATCCACACAGAAAAGTATTACCAGAAAACCGAGCATTATGACAACCAATATGTTAGTTGTAAATACTTCAATCAATACTATTGTTATCTCAAGCCTCGAGCGCCACAACCCTTTTGGAGCCCAACCCTCGTTGGGCGCCAAAAAGGACTGTGGTGGTTTTACTCAGGTGGGCAGCCGAGCTCCACCACAACCGCTCTCTCACTCCCCCTCTCCTCAAAGAGGAAGGGGGAGAAAATACAACACAGAGAACTCGAGGTTTGAAATAAGAAAGGTATAATTAAAGGGAAAGGGAATGGGGAGAAAAAGAAACAAAAGAAACAATAAGTCTGCATGGAAGCACCGAGAGAGAAAAAAATTATTCTCTACTTCCCATCAGCGAGCGGTGTTCGGCCACGTCCTGGGAAGCAGGGCCTCAAACGCGTAGTGGATGTTCAGGAGGAACAGCCCCCTACCCCACGAGAGCCCCCCCTTTTATTGCTGAGTGTGACATCGGGTGTTACAGAATATCCCTTTGGTTGGTTTAGGTCAGCTGGCCCGACAACGTCCCCTCCCCATAACTTGCCCACCCCTAGCTTGCTGGCTCTTGGGGGCTTGGAAGGAGTCCTGATGCTGTGCCAGCACTACGCAGACACAACACTGGAGTGATATCAGTGCTGTTCCAGCTACGAGTGCAGAGTACAGCACTGTGCGGGCTGCTGCAGGGAAAAGGTGACTCCAGCTCAGACAGCCCCAACACACGGGGTCCGGGTCCGACCTCGGGAGGCTCGGGGACGGTGGTCCCGGGGCCCGCGTGACCGGCCTCCGTCGGCACGGGTGCCGGCTGTCCCATGTCCCGTGGGTCCGAACTCGGGCTGCGTGGGGTCCGGCCATCACGCTTCCCAGGGCTCCGGTCTTTGGCGACGCATGTGCCAAGCGCACCGGGTTCCCGGTCCGACCTCGGGCGGCGCGGGGCTGGCTGATCCTATAATCTGGACTCCGGTCTTTGCGATGCGTGTGCTGGACGCACCGGAGACCGTGTGTGACTTCGTGCGGTTCGGGGACGGCGATCCCGAGGCCCGTGTGTCCGGCCTCCGGCGGCGCGGGTGCCGGCTGTCCCGTGGGTCCGAAGTCGGGCGACGTAGGTGCCTGCCGAGCCGTGAAGCGGGAGGCTGCTGCCCACCGGCTCGGGCTCTGGCCGTCCCGGAATCCAGCAGGTTCGGTCTCTTGCGGAGCTGCGGCAGGCCGTCCTGCCCTCCCGGGTAGCTCCTGCCGGAGGCGCGGGATGCGACCGTCCCGAGGTCCTAGGCTGCGGTCCTGGGCGACGCGTGTGCTAGCCGCAGCGGGGTCCGGGTCCGACTTTGGCTTTGTCAGGGACGGCGGTCCCGGGCTCCAGGTGTCCGGCCTCGGGCGGCGCGGCCGGCTGTCCCGTGTCCCGGCGATCAGAACTCGGGCGGGTTGGGGGCCGACTGTGCCGTGAAGCGGGAGGCTGCTGTCTGCCGGCTCGGGGTCTGGCCGTGCCGGAGACAGGGGGTTCGGTCCCGTGCGAAGCTGCGGCCGGCCGACCCGCGCTCCCCGTTTCTCTATCCCGGGGCGCGGAATCTGACCCTCGCAAGCTCCTGGGCTCCGTTGTCGGGAGACGCTTGTGCTAGTCGCAGCGGTGTGGCCGGCCGTCCCGATTCTCTGGGATCCGGTCTTGGGCGACGCTTGGGAGCCCAGAAGCTCTTGGGAACCCAGCTGCTAGGGACAGCCGGCCCCGCGCCGCCCGAGACGGGACACCTGGACACCGCGACCGCCGGCCCCGAGAAGCCGAGTTCGGCCCCGGAGCCCGCTGAGTCTAGCAATGGACCGGTGCCCAGGGTTTCGGGACGGCCGGCCACCGAACCGCACGGGACCGAAAGCCCGCTCTCTGGGAAGCCGGCGGACGCCAGCCCCCCGCTTCACTGCACGGCCGGCCCCCACGCCCCCTGAAGTCGGATCCCCGGGACACGACATAGCCGGCCCCCGCTAGCCGACGGCCCCGGAATCGCCGTCCCCGAACCGTCCGATGTCGGACCCGGCACCCGGTGCTGCTTGCAAACGCGTCGCACAAGACCGGAGCACAGGGGCTCGGAAGAGCCAGCTCCCGCCCTGCCGGAGGCCGGACTCCCGGGCTATGTCCACATGTCTCTTCAATACTTTTAAGGATCGGGTCTCTTACCACTTCCCCGGGCAGCCTGTTCTAATAGCAAAGCACCCCTTCCATGAAGAAATGCTTATTCAGTATCGAGCTAGCCAGTGCTGGTAAACAGAGGTGTTTCTCCCTAGGGGTAGGGCTTGGCATTTCCCTCTCCTGAACTTCAAAAGGTTCCTGCCTGCCCCTATCTGCAGCCTGTCAAGGTTCCTCTGAATGCGCAGCCCCCCCATACAAGCGCCTTTTCCACAGAAGCCACCGACCACCCGCCGCCTCGCCCCCTCCCAATTCGGCCTGCCCCAGGGCGCCACCGACCAACAACCTCCTTGCAGCACCACGCCTCAGCATCCCGAGCTATCCCGACAGCTTCCACCCATCGGGAGGTCCCACTTGTAATAAATGACTGGGTCCCAAATAGGATTGCAATTAATGTTTATGATTTATTAAAGGAATAGAGGTAAGCAAGCAGCGCTGGGTGCGCCAGGAGTCTCTGCTCCACCAAGACGCACACAAGTTACATTAGGCGGCTGGTTTTTATGCTGCTAGGCTAATACATATTCATTACTACTTCTACAAAAGGCAGGGTTATTCTAATTAGTTCCCAGAATCCAAACCCTCCCACTGGTGCAGGCGTTATCAGTCTCCGGTGGTCCCTCTGGGGGCCGCTCGTACTGAAGGCTCGTAGTCTTCCTCCCAGGCTTTGTCCTTTGGTCGTTCTTCAGCTTCTCCCCTCCCCTTATTTAGTAGTTGCTGGGCCAGATGTCAGAAAGCTGTGTCTCGTGCAATAGTCCGCACAGGCACTGCATAGCAAACACACCAAGTAACATTGACTTCAGTTACTCGCAACAGTTACTCACCTGAAAAAGAACTGCATGCAATAAAGGCATCAATACTACATTAGTTTATTCTAACAGATCCTACCAACTGTTACCTCAAAAAGATGTGCGTACCCCTCGCTACTTGGAAACGCATCAGTCCATAAACTCTCATCCACCTGAAGAAGCCTGCAACTGACCGAAGGAAAAACAAACACCCCAAAGAGCAGCCCAAGCAGAATGAGCTCTCTGAGGGGGTGCCTGGGACTCACATACCATTTGGCCCCGACTAGCACCCAAATCCAATCACCTGGGAAAGGGCAGGGGCAAAGCACAAGGAAGTGGGAATAGAGCAGCAGCAGCTGTGGTGTTTTTTTTTTTTTTTTTTTTTTTTTTTTTTTGTGTGTGTGTGATTTTTCTTTTTATTTTTTAATCAGTTTTCGCTCAAAAGCATGCATAGTGCAGACAAGAGAACTAGGGTGTTTCTAGAAGCAAAAATCCCCATGCTTTTGCTGCAGCTTTCAATATTAAAAGACATTATGACCAAGCAAGTAATTGGAACTCTTCCAACTGGAATTAGCTCAAACTTTTATTTACGTATAAAGAAAAAACTAGGAGTAGAACATCTGCTCCATCTTTTCCTCTCTCACCTTGCCATAGGCAGCTCTGGCTGTGACGTCCCAGATTGCATACTGCGTTTCAGCTTTAACAAATGAAAACCTTTACCCTAACCCTTACCCTTATCCTAACCATTAGCTTACCCTTATTCTTACCCTAAACCTAACCCTAATCCTTACCCTTACCCTAACCCTTACCCCAACCCTTACCCTAAACCTAACCCTTTCCCTAAACCTTATCCTCACCCTAAGCCTTACCCTAACACTTACCTTTGCCCTAACCCTTACCCTAATCTGAACCCAAACCCTAACCCTAATACCCTCACCCTAACCCTTACCCTAAGCCTAACCACAGTCCCAACCCCTAACCCCTAACCCTTACCCTAACCCTCTAAACCTACCCCTAACCTATCCCTAACCATAACCTTCTAAGCCTAACCCTAAACCACTAACCCTAACAATAACCCCCAACCCCAACCCTCACCCGAAACCCTAACTCTAGCCCCAGCCCTAGCCCCTAACCCTAGTTCCCGAGAACTACATCTCCCGGTATGCTCTGGGCATTCAACATGGCCTCCCGGAAGTCCCGAATCCGAAAACTACATTTCCCGGCATACTCTGGGTACGCAACATGGCCTCCCGGAAGTCCGGAGTCCCGAGAACTACATCTCCCGGCATGCTCTGGGCACACAACATGGTCTCCCAGTGCCGGAAAACTACACCTACCAGCATTCCCCGCACAGCCAGCATGGCCAATCACAGGCCGAGTGCTCGAGAACTGCATTTACCAGCACTCACTGGAACCCTCACCGCCCTTACAAAAAAAGCCTCAAGCCCTAACATCCAAAAAACCTCGAAACCCCTACAGACCTAACCCAAACTATTTACCACACTAAACCCCTGAAGACCTATGCCTAAAACCCCCAACCCAAAATCTTAGGATGCTCAAAACCCAAACCCAACCCAAAACGTTAGGAATGCTCAAAGCCCTAGCCCAAAAACTTAGGGCGCTCCAAACCCTAACCCCAAAACATTAAGACGCAAAAAACCCTAACCCAAAAACTTAGGGTAATACACCATAAATGTTTGCTCATTGTCTTTTGTATTATAAAAACAAGGAGTTCTGTTTGAGGAGCGGGAGTTGCGAAAGCTCCCTGCTGAAGTAAGGAGCTGCATAATGCTTGCCTAGACACTATGAAAATTCTTTTGCTTAATTTTCTTAAAACCGTTGGGTTTCCTTGGGTTTTCCGTGGTCATCATGGTGGAAAAGTGTAAATTGTGGGTTTTGGAGAACATCAGCTAGGTTTATGAGGACTTTTGGGGCAGATTCAAGGTTTTTAGGGTTTTCTTCTGTTTTTTTTTCTAGTGATCCAGTTGTTTTTCGGCGTGTTTTTGACGTGTTTTGGGTTCTCCGTTAGGTTTTGTTGGGTTCTTGTTGGTCATCATGTTGGAAAAGTGTAAATTGTGGGTTTTGGAGAACATCAGGTAGGTTTAGGGGGACTTTTGGGGTGGATTCATGGTATTTGTTTTTTTTTTCTGTTTTTTTTTTGGGTGATCGCATTCTTTTTTGGGGTGTTTTTGATGTGTTTTTGGGTCTCCGTTAGGTTTTGTTGGGTTCTTGTTGGTCATCATGTTGGAAAAGTGTAAATTGTGGGTTTTGGAGAATATCAGGTGTTTTTAATTTTTTTTGGGTGGTGTATCTATGGTTTTGGGGGAATTCTTCTGTTTTTTTTTTAGCTTTTTCTTCTGTTTTTGGGGTGGTCCCGTTCTTTTTTGGGGTGTTTTTGACGTGTTTTGGGTTCTCCGTTGGGTTTCGTTGGGTTTTCCGTGGTCATCATGTTGGAAAAGTGTAAATTGTGGGTTTTGGAGAACATCAGGTAGGTTTAGGGGGACTTTTGGGGTGGATCAACGGCTTTTAGGGTTTTCTTTCGGTTTTGGGGGTGATCCCGCTTTTTTCTGTGGTGTTTTTGACGTGTTTTGGGGTTTCCGTTGCGTTTTGTTGATTTCCTAATGTGTTTTAAGTTTGTTGGGAGTGGACTTTGGGATTTGGAGAACATCAGGTAGGTTTAGTGTGTTTTTGGGGTGGATCTATGTTTTTTTGGGGTTTTCTTTCTTTTTTAGGGGTTATCCTGTTCTTGTTTGGGGTGTTTTTGACTTGTTTTGGGGTCTCCGTTGGGTTTTAGTTGGATTCTCGTTGGTCCTTAAGGGAAATGGGAGTGGATTGTGGGTTTTGAAGAAGATCAGGTGAGTTTAGGGTGGTTTTGCGGGGAAATTCATAGTTTTTGGTGTTTTTTCTTCTGATCCAGTTCTTTTTTGGGGTGTTTTTGAGGTGTTTTGGGGTTTCCGTTGGGTTTCGTTGAGTTCCTAATGGGTTTTATGGTGGGTGGGAGTGGATTTTGGGATTTGGAGAAGATCAGGTAGGTTTAAGGGTTTTCTTGGGGTTAAATCACGTATTTTCTTCTGATCCGGTTTGCTTTTGGGGTGTTTTTGAGGTGTTTTGGGGTTTCTGTTGCGTTTTGTTGAGTTCCTAATGGGTTTTATGGTGGTTGGGAGTGGACTTTGGGATTTGGAGAAGATCAGGTAGGTTTAGGGTGGTTTTGGGATTGGATCCATGCTTTTTGGGGATTTTCTTCCAGTTTTGGGGGTTATCCCGTTCTTTTTTGGGGTGTTTTTGACATGTTTTGATGTCTCTGTTGGGTTTTGTTGGGTTTTCTGTTGGCATCTTGGTGGAAAAGGGTAAATTGTGGGTTTTGGAGAACTTCAGGTAGGTTTAGGGGGACTTTTGGGGTGGATTCATGGTATTTGGGGTTTTCTTCTGTTTTTTTGGGGTGATCTTGTTCTTTTTTGGGGTGTTTTTGACGTGTTTTGGGGTCTCTGTTGGGTTTTGTTGGGTTCTCGTTGGTCATCATTGTGAAAAAGGGTAAATTGTGGGTTTTGGAGAACATCAGGTAGGCTTAGGGGGACTTTTGGGGTGGATCTATGGCATTTGGGTTTTTCTTCTGTTTTTTGGGGAGATCCTGTTCTTTTTTTTTTTTTTTTTTTTTTTTTTTGACATGTTTTTTGTCTCCATTGGGTTTCGTTGGGTTTTCCATGGTCATCATGGTGGAAAAGGGTAAATTTGTGGGTTTTGGAGAACATCAGGTAGGTTTAGGCTGGTTTTGGGATTGGATCTGTGCTTTTTGGGGATTTTCTTCCAGTTTATGGGTGATCCCTTTCTTTTTTGGGGTGTTTTTGACGTGTTTTGGTGTCTCATTTTGGGTTTTCGTTTGGTTCATGTTGGTCATCATGGTGAAAATTGTAAATTTTTGGGGGGGGAATTTTCTTCCAGTTTTGGGGGTGATCCCGTTCTTTTTTGGGGTGTTTTTGACATGTTTTGGGGTCTCTGTTGGGTTTTGTTGGGTTCTTGTTTTTCATCATGTTGGAAAAGTTTAACTTGCGTGTTTTGGAGAACATCAGGTAGGTTTAGTGTCGTTTTGGGGTGGATCTATGTTTTTTGGGGATTTTCTTCCAGTTTTGGGGGTGATTCCGTTCTTGTTTGGGGTGTTTTTGACTTGTTTTGGGGTCTCCGTTGGGTTTTAGTTGGATTCTCGTTGGTCCTTAAGGGAAATGGGAGTGGATTGTGGGTTTTGAAGAAGATCAGGTGAGTTTAGGGTGGTTTTGCGGGGAAATTCATAGTTTTTGGTGTTTTTTCTTCTGATTCAGTTATTTTTTGGGGTGTTTTTGACGTGTTTTGGGGTTTCCGTTGGGTTTTGTTGGGTTCTTGTTGTTCATCATGGTGAAAACGTGTAAATTGTGGGTATTGGAGAACATCAGGTAGGTTTAGGGGGACTTTTGGGGTGGATCAACGGCTTTTAGGGTTTTCTTTCGGTTTTGGGGGTGATCCCGCTTTTTTCTGTGGTGTTTTTGACGTGTTTTGGGGTTTCCGTTGCGTTTTGTTGATTTCCTAATGTGTTTTAAGTTTGTTGGGAGTGGACTTTGGGATTTGGAGAACATCAGGTAGGTTTAGTGTGTTTTTGGGGTGGATCTATGTTTTTTTGGGGGTTTTCTTTCTTTTTTAGGGGTTATCCTGTTCTTGTTTGGGGTGTTTTTGACTTGTTTTGGGGTCTCCGTTGGGTTTTAGTTGGATTCTCGTTGGTCCTTAAGGGAAATGGGAGTGGATTGTGGGTTTTGAAGAAGATCAGGTGAGTTTAGGGTGGTTTTGCGGGGAAATTCATAGTTTTTGGTGTTTTTTCTTCTGATCCAGTTCTTTTTTGGGGTGTTTTTGACGTGTTTTGGGGTTTCCGTTGGGTTTCGTTGAGTTCCTAATGGGTTTTATGGTGGTTGGGAGTGGACATTTGGATTTGGAGAACATCAGGTACGTTTAGAGTGGTTTTGGGATTGGATCCGTGCTTCTTGGGGTTTTCTTTGGTTTTGGGGGTGATCCTGTTCTTGTTTGGGGTGTTTTTGACGTGTTTTGGGGTTTCCGTTGGGTTTCGTTGGGTTTTCCGTGGTCATCATGGTGGAAAAGTGTAAATTGTGGGTTTTGGAGAACATCAGGTAGATTTAGGGTGTTTTTGGGGTGGATCTATGGTTTTGGGGGATTTTGTTCCAGTTTTGGGGTGATCCCGTTCTTTTTTGGGGTGTTTCTGACTTGTTTTGGGTTCTTCGTTGGGTTTCGTTGGGTTTTCCGTTGTCATCATGGTGGAAAAGTGTAAATTGTGGGTTTTGGAGAACATCAGGTAGGTTTAGGGGGACTTTTGGGGTGGATTCATGATATATGGGGTTTTCTTCAGTTTTTTTTTTTTTTTTTGGGGGGGGGTGATCCAATTCATTTTGGGGGTGTTTTTGACGTGTTTTGGGGTCTCCATTGGGTTTCGTTGCGTTTTCCGTGGTCATCATGGTGGAAAAGGGTAAATTGTTGGTTTTGGAGAACATCAGGTAGGTTTAGGTTGGTTTTGGGTTTGGATCTATGGTTTTGGGGGATTTTCTTTCGTTTTTGGGGGTGATCCCGTTCTTTTTTGGGGTGTTTTTGAAGTGTTTTGGGGTCTCCGTTGGTATTCCTTGGGTTTTCCGTGGTCATGGTGGTGGAAAATTGTAAATTGTGGGTTTTGGAGAACTTCAGGTAGGTTTAGGGGAATTTTGGGGTGGATTCATGGTATTTGGTCTTTTCTTCTGTTTTTTTTTGGGTGATCCTGTTCTTTTTTGGGGTGTTTATGACGTGTTTTGGGGTCTCCGTTGTGTTTTAGTTGGGTTCTTGTTGGTCATCATGGTGAAAAAGGGTAAATTGTGGGTTTTGGAGAACATCAGGTAGGTTTAGGGGGACTTTTGGGGCAGAGTCATGTTTTTTGGTGTTTTCTTCTGTTTCTTTGGGTGGTCCCGTTCTTTTTTGGGAAATTTTTGAGGTGTCTGGGGGTCTCCGTTGGGTTTTGTTGTGTACTCGTTGGTCATCGTGGTGGAAAATGGTAAATTGTGGGTTTTGGAGAACATCAGGTAGGTTTAGGGTGGTTTTGGGATTGGATCCGTGCTTTTTGGGGATTTTCTTCCAGTTTATGGGTGATCCCTTTATTTTTGGGGTGTTTTTGATGTGTTTTGGTGTCTCGTTTTGGGTTTTCGTTTGGTTCATGTTGGTCATCCTGGTGAAAAATTGTAAATTGTGGGTTTTGGAGAACATCAGGTAGGTTTAGGGGGACTTTTGGTGTGGATCTATGGCTTTTGGGGTTTTCTTTCGTTTTTAGGGTTTATCCCGTTTTTGTTTTGGGTGTTTTTGACTTCTTTTGGGGTCTCCGTTGGCTTTCGTTGGGTTTTCCATGGTCATCATGTTGGAAAATTGTAAATTGTGGGTTTTGGAGATCATCAGGTAGGTTTAGGGTGGTTTTGGGGTGGATCTATGATTTTGAAGGATTTTCTTCCAATTTTGGGGGTGATCCCTTTCTTTTTTTTTTTTTTTTTTTTTTTTTTTTTTTTTTTGACGTGTTTTGTGGTCTCCGTTGGGTTTCGTTGGGTTTTCCATGGTCACCAATGTGGAAAAGTGTAAATTGTGGGTTTTGGAGAACTTCAGGTTGGTTTAGGGGGATTTTTGGTGTGGATCTATGGCTTTTGGGGTTTTCTTTCGTTGTTGGGGTTGAACCAGTTCTTTTTTGGGATGTTTTTGACGTTTTTGGGGTCTCCGTTGGGTTTTGTTGGGTTCTCGTTGGTCGTTAAGCTAAATGGGAGTGGATTGTGGGTTTTGAAGAAGATCAGGTGAGTTTAGGGTGATTTGGGAGGGAAATGCATAGTTTTGTTTTTTTTTTCTTCTGATCCAGTTCTTTTTTGGGGTGTTTTTGAGGTGTTTTGGGGTTTCCGTTGGGTTTCGTTGAGTTCCTAATGGGTTTTATGGTGGGTGGGAGTGGATTTTGGGATTTGGAGAAGATCAGGTAGGTTTAAGGGTTTTCTTGGGGTTAAATCACGTATTTTCTTCTGATCCGGTTTGCTTTTGGGGTGTTTTTGAGGTGTTTTGGGGTTTCTGTTGCGTTTTGTTGAGTTCCTAATGGGTTTTATGGTGGTTGGGAGTGGACTTTGGGATTTGGAGAAGATCAGGTAGGTTTAGGGTGGTTTTGGGATTGGATCCATGCTTTTTGGGGATTTTCTTCCAGTTTTGGGGGTTATCCCGTTCTTTTTTGGGGTGTTTTTGACATGTTTTGATGTCTCTGTTGGGTTTTGTTGGGTTTTCTGTTGGCATCTTGGTGGAAAAGGGTAAATTGTGGGTTTTGGAGAACATCAGGTAGGCTTAGGGGGACTTTTGGGGTGGATCTATGGCATTTGGGTTTTTCTTCTGTTTTTTGGGGAGATCCTGTTCTTTTTTTTTTTTTTTTTTTTTTTTTTTTTTTTGACATGTTTTTTGTCTCCATTGGGTTTCGTTGGGTTTTCCATGGTCATCATGGTGGAAAAG
This sequence comes from Aythya marila, assembly GCF_965140915.1. Classification (NCBI taxonomy): domain Eukaryota; kingdom Metazoa; phylum Chordata; class Aves; order Anseriformes; family Anatidae; genus Aythya; species Aythya marila. Next base: position 50,804 of record NW_028137080.1, on the reverse strand, counting down.
GGTAAATTTGTGGGTTTTGGAGAACATCAGGTAGGTTTAGGCTGGTTTTGGGATTGGATCTGTGCTTTTTGGGGATTTTCTTCCAGTTTATGGGTGATCCCTTTCTTTTTTGGGGTGTTTTTGACGTGTTTTGGTGTCTCATTTTGGGTTTTCGTTTGGTTCATGTTGGTCATCATGGTGAAAATTGTAAATTTTTGGGGGGGGAATTTTCTTCCAGTTTTGGGGGTGATCCCGTTCTTTTTTGGGGTGTTTTTGACATGTTTTGGGGTCTCTGTTGGGTTTTGTTGGGTTCTTGTTTTTCATCATGTTGGAAAAGTTTAACTTGCGTGTTTTGGAGAACATCAGGTAGGTTTAGTGTCGTTTTGGGGTGGATCTATGTTTTTTGGGGATTTTCCTCCAGTTTTGGGGGTGATTCCGTTCTTGTTTGGGGTGTTTTTGACTTGTTTTGGGGTCTCCGTTGGGTTTTAGTTGGATTCTCGTTGGTCCTTAAGGGAAATGGGAGTGGATTGTGGGTTTTGAAGAAGATCAGGTGAGTTTAGGGTGGTTTTGCGGGGAAATTCATAGTTTTTGGTGTTTTTTCTTCTGATTCAGTTATTTTTTGGGGTGTTTTTGACGTGTTTTGGGGTTTCCGTTGGTTTTTGTTGGGTTCTTGTTGTTCATCATGGTGAAAACGTGTAAATTGTGGGTATTGGAGAACATCAGGTAGGTTTAGGGGGACTTTTGGGGTGGATCAACGGCTTTTAGGGTTTTCTTTCGGTTTTGGGGGTGATCCCGCTTTTTTCTGTGGTGTTTTTGACGTGTTTTGGGGTTTCCGTTGCGTTTTGTTGATTTCCTAATGTGTTTTAAGTTTGTTGGGAGTGGACTTTGGGATTTGGAGAACATCAGGTAGGTTTAGTGTGTTTTTGGGGTGGATCTATGTTTTTTTGGGGGTTTTCTTTCTTTTTTAGGGGTTATCCTGTTCTTGTTTGGGGTGTTTTTGACTTGTTTTGGGGTCTCCGTTGGGTTTTAGTTGGATTCTCGTTGGTCCTTAAGGGAAATGGGAGTGGATTGTGGGTTTTGAAGAAGATCAGGTGAGTTTAGGGTGGTTTTGCAGGGAAATTCATAGTTTTTGGTGTTTTTTCTTCTGATCCAGTTCTTTTTTGGGGTGTTTTTGACGTGTTTTGGGGTTTCCGTTGGGTTTCGTTGGGTTTTCCGTGGTCATCATGGTGGAAAAGTGTAAATTGTGGGTTTTGGAGAACATCAGGTAGGTTTATGAGGACTTTTGGGGCAGATTCATGGTTTTTAGGGTTTTCTTCTGTTTTTTCTAGTGATCCAGTTGTTTTTCTGTGGTGTTTTTGACGTGTTTTGTGGTCTCCGTTGGGTTTCGTTGGGTTTTCCGTGGTCATCATGGTGGAAAAGTGTAAATTGTGGGTTTTGGAGAACATCAGGTAGATTTAGGGTGTTTTTGGGGTGGATCTATGGTTTTGGGGGATTTTGTTCCAGTTTTGGGGTGATCCCGTTCTTTTTTGGGGTGTTTCTGACTTGTTTTGGGTTCTTCGTTGGGTTTCGTTGGGTTTTCCGTTGTCATCATGGTGGAAAAGTGTAAATTGTGGGTTTTGGAGAACATCAGGTAGGTTTAGGGGGACTTTTGGGGTGGATTCATGATATATGGGGTTTTCTTCAGTTTTTTTTTTTTTTTTGGGGGGGGGGGTGATCCAATTCATTTTGGGGGTGTTTTTGACGTGTTTTGGGGTCTCCATTGGGTTTCGTTGCGTTTTCCGTGGTCATCATGGTGGAAAAGGGTAAATTGTTGGTTTTGGAGAACATCAGGTAGGTTTAGGTTGGTTTTGGGATTGGATCTATGGTTTTGGGGGATTTTCTTTCGTTTTTGGGGGTGATCCCGTTCTTTTTTGGGGTGTTTTTGAAGTGTTTTGGGGTCTCCGTTGGTATTCCTTGGGTTTTCCGTGGTCATGGTGGTGGAAAATTGTAAATTGTGGGTTTTGGAGAACTTCAGGTAGGTTTAGGGGAATTTTGGGGTGGATTCATGGTATTTGGTCTTTTCTTCTGTTTTTTTTTGGGTGATCCTGTTCTTTTTTGGGGTGTTTATGACGTGTTTTGGGGTCTCCGTTGGGTTTTAGTTGGGTTCTTGTTGGTCATCATGGTGAAAAAGGGTAAATTGTGGGTTTTGGAGAACATCAGGTAGGTTTAGGGGGACTTTTGGGGCAGAGTCATGTTTTTTGATGTTTTCTTCTGTTTCTTGGGGTGGTCCCGTTCTTTTTTGGGAAATTTTTGAGGTGTTTGGGGGTCTCCGTTGGGTTTTGTTGTGTACTCGTTGGTCATCGTGGTGGAAAATGGTAAATTGTGGGTTTTGGAGAACATCAGGTAGGTTTAGGGGGACTTTTGGTGTGGATCTATGGCTTTTGGGGTTTTCTTTCGTTTTTAGGGTTTATCCCGTTTTTGTTTTGGGTGTTTTTGACTTCTTTTGGGGTCTCCGTTGGCTTTCGTTGGGTTTTCCATGGTCATCATGTTGGAAAATTGTAAATTGTGGGTTTTGGAGATCATCAGGTAGGTTTAGGGTGGTTTTGGGGTGGATCTATGATTTTGAAGGATTTTCTTCCAATTTTGGGGGTGATCCCTTTCTTTTTTTTTTTTTTTTTTTTTTTTTTTTTGACGTGTTTTGTGGTCTCCGTTGGGTTTCGTTGGGTTTTCCATGGTCACCAATGTGGAAAAGTGTAAATTGTGGGTTTTGGAGAACTTCAGGTTGGTTTAGGGGGATTTTTGGTGTGGATCTATGGCTTTTGGGGTTTTCTTTCGTTGTTGGGGTTGAACCAGTTCTTTTTTGGGATGTTTTTGACGTTTTTGGGGTCTCCGTTGGGTTTTGTTGGGTTCTCGTTGGTCGTTAAGCTAAATGGGAGTGGATTGTGGGTTTTGAAGAAGATCAGGTGAGTTTAGGGTGATTTGGGAGGGAAATGCATAGTTTTGTTTTTTTTTTCTTCTGATCCAGTTCTTTTTTGGGGTGTTTTTGAGGTGTTTTGGGGTTTCCGTTGCGTTTTGTTGAGTTCCTAATGGGTTTTATGGTGGGTGGGAGTGGATTTTGGGATTTGGAGAAGATCAGGTAGGTTTAAGGGTTTTCTTGGGGTTAAATCACGTATTTTCTTCTGATCCGGTTTGCTTTTGGGGTGTTTTTGAGGTGTTTTGGGGTTTCTGTTGCGTTTTGTTGAGTTCCTAATGGGTTTTATGGTGGTTGGGAGTGGACTTTGGGATTTGGAGAAGATCAGGTAGGTTTAGGGTGGTTTTGGGATTGGATCCATGCTTTTTGGGGATTTTCTTCCAGTTTTGGGGGTTATCCCGTTCTTTTTTGGGGTGTTTTTGACATGTTTTGATGTCTCTGTTGGGTTTTGTTGGGTTTTCTGTTGGCATCTTGGTGGAAAAGGGTAAATTGTGGGTTTTGGAGAACTTCAGGTAGGTTTAGGGGGACTTTTGGGGTGGATTCATGGTATTTGGGGTTTTCTTCTGTTTTTTTGGGGTGATCTTGTTCTTTTTTGGGGTGTTTTTGACGTGTTTTGGGGTCTCTGTTGGGTTTTGTTGGGTTCTCGTTGGTCATCTTGGTGGAAAAGGGTAAATTGTGGGTTTTGGAGAACATCAGGTAGGCTTAGGGGGACTTTTGGGGTGGATCTATGGCATTTGGGTTTTTCTTCTGTTTTTTGGGGAGATCCTGTTCTTTTTTTTTTTTTTTTTTTTTTTTTTTTGACATGTTTTTTGTCTCCATTGGGTTTCGTTGGGTTTTCCATGGTCATCATGGTGGAAAAGGGTAAATTTGTGGGTTTTGGAGAACATCAGGTAGGTTTAGGCTGGTTTTGGGATTGGATCTGTGCTTTTTGGGGATTTTCTTCCAGTTTATGGGTGATCCCTTTCTTTTTTGGGGTGTTTTTGACGTGTTTTGGTGTCTCATTTTGGGTTTTCGTTTGGTTCATGTTGGTCATCATGGTGAAAATTGTAAATTTTTGGGGGGGGAATTTTCTTCCAGTTTTGGGGGTGATCCCGTTCTTTTTTGGGGTGTTTTTGACATGTTTTGGGGTCTCTGTTGGGTTTTGTTGGGTTCTTGTTTTTCATCATGTTGGAAAAGTTTAACTTGCGTGTTTTGGTGAACATCAGGTAGGTTTAGTGTCGTTTTGGGGTGGATCTATGTTTTTTGGGGATTTTCCTCCAGTTTTGGGGGTGATTCCGTTCTTGTTTGGGGTGTTTTTGACTTGTTTTGGGGTCTCCGTTGGGTTTTAGTTGGATTCTCGTTGGTCCTTAAGGGAAATGGGAGTGGATTGTGGGTTTTGAAGAAGATCAGGTGAGTTTAGGGTGGTTTTGCGGGGAAATTCATAGTTTTTGGTGTTTTTTCTTCTGATTCAGTTATTTTTTGGGGTGTTTTTGACGTGTTTTGGGGTTTCCGTTGGTTTTTGTTGGGTTCTTGTTGTTCATCATGGTGAAAACGTGTAAATTGTGGGTATTGGAGAACATCAGGTAGGTTTAGGGGGACTTTTGGGGTGGATCAACGGCTTTTAGGGTTTTCTTTCGGTTTTGGGGGTGATCCCGCTTTTTTCTGTGGTGTTTTTGACGTGTTTTGGGGTTTCCGTTGCGTTTTGTTGATTTCCTAATGTGTTTTAAGTTTGTTGGGAGTGGACTTTGGGATTTGGAGAACATCAGGTAGGTTTAGTGTGTTTTTGGGGTGGATCTATGTTTTTTTGGGGGTTTTCTTTCTTTTTTAGGGGTTATCCTGTTCTTGTTTGGGGTGTTTTTGACTTGTTTTGGGGTCTCCGTTGGGTTTTAGTTGGATTCTCGTTGGTCCTTAAGGGAAATGGGAGTGGATTGTGGGTTTTGAAGAAGATCAGGTGAGTTTAGGGTGGTTTTGCGGGGAAATTCATAGTTTTTGGTGTTTTTTCTTCTGATCCAGTTCTTTTTTGGGGTGTTTTTGACGTGTTTTGGGGTTTCCGTTGGGTTTCGTTGGGTTTTCCGTGGTCATCATGGTGGAAAAGTGTAAATTGTGGGTTTTGGAGAACATCAGGTAGGTTTATGAGGACTTTTGGGGCAGATTCATGGTTTTTAGGGTTTTCTTCTGTTTTTTCTAGTGATCCAGTTGTTTTTCTGTGGTGTTTTTGACGTGTTTTGTGGTCTCCGTTGGGTTTCGTTGGGTTTTCCGTGGTCATCATGGTGGAAAAGTGTAAATTGTGGGTTTTGGAGAACATCAGGTAGATTTAGGGTGTTTTTGGGGTGGATCTATGGTTTTGGGGGATTTTGTTCCAGTTTTGGGGTGATCCCGTTCTTTTTTGGGGTGTTTCTGACTTGTTTTGGGTTCTTCGTTGGGTTTCGTTGGGTTTTCCGTTGTCATCATGGTGGAAAAGTGTAAATTGTGGGTTTTGGAGAACATCAGGTAGGTTTAGGGGGACTTTTGGGGTGGATTCATGATATATGGGGTTTTCTTCAGTTTTTTTTTTTTTTTTGGGGGGGGGGGTGATCCAATTCATTTTGGGGGTGTTTTTGACGTGTTTTGGGGTCTCCATTGGGTTTCGTTGCGTTTTCCGTGGTCATCATGGTGGAAAAGGGTAAATTGTTGGTTTTGGAGAACATCAGGTAGGTTTAGGTTGGTTTTGGGATTGGATCTATGGTTTTGGGGGATTTTCTTTCGTTTTTGGGGGTGATCCCGTTCTTTTTTGGGGTGTTTTTGAAGTGTTTTGGGGTCTCCGTTGGTATTCCTTGGGTTTTCCGTGGTCATGGTGGTGGAAAATTGTAAATTGTGGGTTTTGGAGAACTTCAGGTAGGTTTAGGGGAATTTTGGGGTGGATTCATGGTATTTGGTCTTTTCTTCTGTTTTTTTTTGGGTGATCCTGTTCTTTTTTGGGGTGTTTATGACGTGTTTTGGGGTCTCCGTTGGGTTTTAGTTGGGTTCTTGTTGGTCATCATGGTGAAAAAGGGTAAATTGTGGGTTTTGGAGAACATCAGGTAGGTTTAGGGGGACTTTTGGGGCAGAGTCATGTTTTTTGATGTTTTCTTCTGTTTCTTGGGGTGGTCCCGTTCTTTTTTGGGAAATTTTTGAGGTGTTTGGGGGTCTCCGTTGGGTTTTGTTGTGTACTCGTTGGTCATCGTGGTGGAAAATGGTAAATTGTGGGTTTTGGAGAACATCAGGTAGGTTTAGGGGGACTTTTGGTGTGGATCTATGGCTTTTGGGGTTTTCTTTCGTTTTTAGGGTTTATCCCGTTTTTGTTTTGGGTGTTTTTGACTTCTTTTGGGGTCTCCGTTGGCTTTCGTTGGGTTTTCCATGGTCATCATGTTGGAAAATTGTAAATTGTGGGTTTTGGAGATCATCAGGTAGGTTTAGGGTGGTTTTGGGGTGGATCTATGATTTTGAAGGATTTTCTTCCAATTTTGGGGGTGATCCCTTTCTTTTTTTTTTTTTTTTTTTTTTTTTTTTTTGACGTGTTTTGTGGTCTCCGTTGGGTTTCGTTGGGTTTTCCATGGTCACCAATGTGGAAAAGTGTAAATTGTGGGTTTTGGAGAACTTCAGGTTGGTTTAGGGGGATTTTTGGTGTGGATCTATGGCTTTTGGGGTTTTCTTTCGTTGTTGGGGTTGAACCAGTTCTTTTTTGGGATGTTTTTGACGTTTTTGGGGTCTCCGTTGGGTTTTGTTGGGTTCTCGTTGGTCGTTAAGCTAAATGGGAGTGGATTGTGGGTTTTGAAGAAGATCAGGTGAGTTTAGGGTGATTTGGGAGGGAAATGCATAGTTTTGTTTTTTTTTTCTTCTGATCCAGTTCTTTTTTGGGGTGTTTTTGAGGTGTTTTGGGGTTTCCGTTGCGTTTTGTTGAGTTCCTAATGGGTTTTATGGTGGGTGGGAGTGGACTTTGGGATTTGGAGAAGATCGGGTAGGTTTAGGCTGGTTTTGGGATTGGATATGTGCTTTTTGGGGATTTTCTTCCAGTTTATGGGTGATCCCTTTCTTTTTTGGGGTGTTTTTGACGTGTTTTGGTGTCTCCTTTTGGGTTTTCGTTTGGTTTATGTTGGTCATCATGGTGAAAATTGTAAAGTTTTGGGGGGGGAATTTTCTTCCTGTTTTGGGGGTGATCCCGTTCTTTTTTGGGGTGTTTTTGAAGTGTTTTGGGGTCTCCGTTGGTATTCCTTGGGTTTTCCGTGGTCATGGTTGTGGAAAAGTGTAAATTGTTGGTTTTGGAGAACTTCAGGTAGGTTTAGGCTGTTTTGGGGGTGGATCTATTTTTTGGGGGTTTTCTTTCGTTTTGGGGGGTTATCCCATTCTTTTTTTGGGGTGTTTTTGACATGTTTTGACGTCTCCGTTTGTTTTTTTTGGGTTTCCATTGGGTTTTCTGGTGATTGGGAGTGGATTGTACATTTAGGAGAACATCAGGTAGGTTTAAGGGTTTTTTGGGTTGTTAAATCACATTTTTTCTTCTGATTCGGTTCGCTTTTGGGGTGTTCTTGACGTGTTTTGTGGTTTCCGTTGCGTTTCGTTGAGTTTTGACAAATTGACAAATCCTTGAAGTCCCTTTTGATTGCTCACAGGCTATGCGTTGCCACTCCTTCTCCTCCCAGATATAGGACGAGCAATCGGTAATAGTCTGACGGTTGAACCAAGCTGGGAAGCCTCCTTGTGATGTCCTAACCCAGGCCCTAGGAAGGCAGCAGATTTCCCTTAGAGGAGGGTCCCTTCTACATATTGGACCCTCTGTTCCGCTGATTGATAAATCACCCACAACTAAAACTCACCTTTTCTTCCTGCTGCCTGTGGTCACTATACGGGGGGGTTGGCTTTTCCAACCCTGCCAATATCTCTGGTGGAGAGGGATTATAGCCTTTTCCATCCATCGATTGCCTTTCGGCCTCCAGGGCCTTATACCTGTTGCGCAGGTCTACCTGATAGTGTGATATGGTTGAGATTTTGATAAAATTGCAAACACAAACATTAAAGTGATTACTGGTATCTACCACAGCATTATCTACGACTATAGAATCACAATGACTTCTCATGCAAACACAACCTTTCCCAATATATACAAGTACAGTATCAAGGGTTTCATTAGGATGTATCTCAACGTGGCAAATATTTTGCTCAGTGTCAAGACAAATGTCTTGGGATTCCAGCGTGTTACTTTCACAGATGGAACTTTTTTGTTCACGCACAATGCATGCATTTACATCAATTGTTTGCCACTTTCCTCCCTTTTGATGGGCCCATACTTTATGCCCTTTAGTATAAAGTATAGTTCCATTATGATTGAGTCCTAATGCAATGATTGGCTATACATTGTATACGGTGGCATTACTTATAGTAAGTATAAAGGACACAATTTGATCATTTTCTGCATAAAAGGTAAAGTTGACTAATTGCCACCATGCTTGAAAATCTTTTTCAAATTCTGAAGCATTATCCCAAATAAATTTTCGAATTTCAGTGGGCAAAGTTCCTCCTTCTCCCTGTCTCTAATAATAGCTGCTGCTAAAGATTGTATACATTACTGCATTTGGATACAGCTCCAAGCAAGGGAGGTATTGCCTTGGCTTTTTCCAAGGGCATGTACAATTAATTTATGATATAGAAGCCATTGCTTTGCTAAAGACAATAAGGATGATTTTTATTGGATGATCAAGTTACTGTAGTCAGAAACTAAACCTAACCCTAAACTAACCCTAACACTAACCCAACCCTAAACCTAACCCTAATCCTAACGGCTGCCCGCGGATCTAAACCTAACGCTCAAACCCTAATCCTAACCCTAACCCTAACCCGAACCGAACACTAAAGCTAAACCTAACCCTAACCCTTACCGTAAACCTAACCCTAACGTAACCCTAACCCTAACCCTAACCCTAACCCTATTCCTAACCCTAACCCTATTCCTAACCCTATTCCTAACCCTAACCCTAACCCTAACCCTAACCCTAACCCTAACCCTAACCCTAACCCTAACCCTAACCCTAATCTAACCCTAACCCTAACCCTAACCCTAACAAAACCCTAACCCTAACCCTAACACTAATCCTAACCCTAACAACCCTAACCCTCTAACCCTAACCCTAACCCTAACCCTAACCCTAACCCCTAACCCTAGCCCTAACCCTAACCCTAACCCTAACCCTAAAAGAATTCGAATCCGAACCCTAACCCTAACGGTATCCCTAACCCTAACCCTAACCCTAACTCTAACCCTAAGACCCTAACCCTAACCCTAACCCTAACAGAATTCTAACCCGAACCCTAACCCTAACCGTATCCCTAATACTAACCTTAACCCTAACCCTAATCCTAACAGAACCCTAACCCTAACCGAAACCCTAAAACTAAACCTAAACCTAACCTAACCCTAACCCTAACCCTAAACCTAACCCTAACCCTAACCCTAACCTTAACCCTAACCCTAACCCTAACCCTAACCCTAACCCTAACCCTAACTCTAACCCTAAGACCCTAACCCTAACCCTAACCCTAACCCTAACCCCTAACCCTAGCCCTAACCCTAACCCTAACCCTAACCCTAAAAGAATTCGAATCCGAACCCTAACCCTAATGGTATCCCTAACCCTAACCCTAACCCTAACCCTAACTCTAACCCTAAGACCCTAACCCTAACCCTAACCCTAACCCTAACAGAATTCTAACCCTAACCCTAACCCTAACCGTATCCCTAATACTAACCTTAACCCTAACCCTAATCCTAACAGAACCCTAACCCTAACCGAAACCCTAAAACTAAACCTAAACCTAACCTAACCCTAACCCTAACCCTAAACCTAACCCTAACCCTAACCCTAACCCTAACCCTAACCCTAACCCTAACCCTAACTCTAACCCTAAGACCCTAACCCTAACCCTAACCCTAACCCTAACAGAATTCTAACCCTAACCCTAACCCTAACCGTATCCCTAATCCTAACCCTAACCCTAACCCTAACCCTAAGACCCTAACCCTAACCCTAACAACCCTAACCCTAACCCTAACCCTAACACTACCCCTAACCCTAACCCTAACCCTAAACCTAACCCTTACCCTAACCCTAACCCTAACCCTTACCCTAACCCTAACAACCCTAACCCTCTAACCCTAACCCTAACCCTAACCCTAACCCTAACAGAATTCGAACCCTAACCCTAACCCTAACCGTATCCCTAATCCTAACCCTAACCCTAACCCTAACCCTAACCCTAAGACCCTAACCCTAACCCTAACCCTAACCCTAACCCCTAACCCTAACACTAACCCTAACCCTAACCCTAACCCTAACCCTAACCCTAACCTTAACCCTAACCCTAACCCTCTAACCCTAACCCTAACGCTTACCTTAATCCTTACCCTACCCTTATCCTTACCATTACTCTATCCTTTACCCTAACTCTTAACCCTAACCCTAACCCTTACCCTAACCCTTACCATAAACCTAACCCTTTGCCTAAACCTAAACCTTATCCTCACCCTCAGCCTTACCCTAACCCTTACCCTTAGCCTTACCCTAACACTTACCCTTGCCCTAACCCTTACCCGTACCCTAATCTGAACCCAAACCCTAACCCTAATACTCTCACTCTAACCCTTACTCTAACCCTAACCACAACCCCAACCCCTAACCCTCACGCTAACCCTCTAAACCTACCCCTAACCTATCCCTAACCCTAACCCTCTAAGCCTAACCCTAACCCTCTAAGCCTAACAATAACCCCCAACCCCAACCCTCACCCGAAACCCTAACTCTAGCCCCAGCCCTAGCCCCTAACCCTAGTTCCCGAGAACTACATCTCCCGGTATGCTCTGGGCATGCAACATGGCCTCCCGGAAGTCCCGAATCCGAAAACTACATTTCCCGGTATACTCTGGGTACGCAACGTGGCCTCCCAGTGCCGGAAAACTACACCTACCAGCATTCCCCGCACAGCCAGCATGGCCAATCACAGGCCGAGTGCTCCAGAACTGCATTTACCAGCACTCACTGGAACCCTCACCGCCCTTACAAAAAAAGCCTCAAGCCCTAACATCCAAAAAACCTCGAAACCCCTACAGACCTAACCCAAACTATTTACCACACTAAACCCCTGAAGACCTATGCCTAAAACCCCCAACCCAAAATCTTAGGATGCTCAAAACCCAAACCCAACCCAAAACGTTAGGAATGCTCAAAGCCCTAGCCCGAAAACTTAGGGCGCTCCAAACCCTAACCCCAAAACATTAAGACGCAAAAAACCCTAACCCAAAAACTTAGGGTAATACACCATAAATGTTTGCTCATTGTCTTTTGTATTATAAAAACAAGGAGTTCTGTTTGAGGAGCGGGAGTTGCGAAAGCTCCCTGCTGAAGTAAGGAGCTTCATAATGCTTGCCTAGACATTATGAAAATTCTTTTGCTTAACGTAACAAAAAATAGACCCCCCAACCCATTCTCCTTCTGCATCTCAGTTGCCTCTTTTGTTCAAAGACACTGTTGCAAAGCTCATGTAACCATCTCCTGATAAGTTGCTAAAGTAGTGTATCGACATACATGCCTTCCTGTCTAACGCTGGGCCAACATGACCAAATAATAAAAGAAGTTGAACCACAACGCCGAGGAAGACTACGGCCTTCATCTTCACGACCACCAGAGGGACAGAGACGACCCCCTAGCAACAGTGCGCGCAGTCGCAGAATATACCAGGATGTGCTGCGTAATCCCGGAATTAGCAAAATATAAATAAAAAGGGACTCTGGTGGGGGTGAGGTGCGTGCCGTTGGCGGAGCTGAGACTCCCCGGCCGCCCAGTGCTGTTTTGCTTGATGTTTGCTCACTCAATAAATTCCTTTCTATGATTAATACAATGCTCTATGAAAATTAATTAAGGGGGCAACTTATAACACTTTGGACGCTCAAAACCCTATCCCGAAAACATTAGGACGCTCCAAACTCTATCCAGAAAACTTAGGACTCTCCAAACCCTATTCCAAAAACTTAGGACGCTCAAAACCCTATCCTGGAAACATTGAGATGCTCAAAACCCTTTCCCGAAATCTTAGGATGCTCCAAACCCTATCCTGGAAACATTAAGATGCTCAAAACCCTAACCCAATTACTTAGGATGCTTGAAAGCCTATCCCAAAAAATTAGGGCACACAAAAGCCTAACCCCAAAAATTAAGATGCTCAAAATCCAAACCCCCAAAATTAGGATACTCAAAACCCTGGACCTGGAGAACCTAACCTGAAAAAACAAAACAAAACAAAACAAAAAAAAGATCTTAAAACCCTAACCGTAAATAACTGACCAAAAATAAAACCTTAAGACTCTAACCCTAAAAAACATATCAACACTACAACCCAAAAAACTCTAATACCCTAACACGCTAACCCTGAAACCCTTAAAACCCTAACCCCCAAACCCTTAAAACCCTAACCGTTAAAACTCCAACCCTAAAAACCTTAAAATCCTAAACATAAACCCTGAAACCCCTTACCCTGAAACCCAACCCTAGTGCCCAATCCCTGAAACCTTAAAACCCTGAATCAATCTGTAGCAAATAGCATAGGCTGAGTCGAGGATCTCAGTACAGTAGCATTATTATTCGAGATTACAATGGCGGGTGTCCCACAAGCAGGAGGGTGCCTACCAGTTCCATACACAGTTTATACACTTTTTTTTTCTGCCGAGGACCGGGACCCTCCCGACCCTCCCCTGTTTCCCCTTTAACTGTGCTATTCAAGGTTCATAATCTAGCTGGTGCTTCACAGAAAATACACAGCTGCTGGCCTGTTACAAGTCACATTTCTTTTGAGGTTTTTACTCTTTGAGGTGGTAATGTTTCTTATGCCGTGATTTCCACCTAATTGCTGTAAGGATTCTGGTTGTCTGCGTTTTACAAGGTTGTCTGTTATAATAAATAAAAGTCCCAAATAGGATTACAATCAAAGTTTACAATTCACTGAATGAATAGAGGTAAGCAAACAGTGCTGGGTACGCCGGGAGTCTCTGCTCCACCAAGACGCGCACCAGTTATACACCAGTTACCTCCCTTAAGGGATATAGAGAAGCCCTCTCAGATACTTCCGTCCTGCTTCTCCTGCATGCGGCCGGAGGTCGGTCTAATTCTGGTGCTGTTGGTGGTGGAAGCTGGGGCAACGGTGGTACTGGTGGCGATACCACAGCCACCGGAGGGGGAGCCGCCGGGGGTGGATTGTTAGGATATGGAGGTGGTAGCTTATCCAACGGCTCGCGTTTATCTTCTTTTTCTTTTTCATGTTCTTCTTGTTCTTCATATTTCTTACCTGCTTTTAGTGTAAATATTGAGGCTGGAAAAGGACGTGAAGTCCTCCTGATCCATAATCCTGCATAATCACTTTCTTCCTGGCTAAAAGGTTCCTTTGAATTAACATGGATATTTAAGGCCTGGCAAATCCAGTCTTCGAAGGTTCCAAAAACAGGCCAAAAGACATGTAGTCTTAAAGGCTCCTTTGGCCATTCTGTCACACAATACTGGACCATTTTTAATTTACTTTTTCCTTTTCTGGGGTCCCTATCATTCCAATTTCTAATCGTTATTCCTAATGGACTTTCTGGTGGTATGACTGGTAATTTGCTCCCTTTCTTCTGGTCTCTGGTCTTCAATTTTGTCTGACCCATCTAGGAATTTTACTATGGCAATTCCCACAGCCCTTGGTTACCTTAGTAAGAGTGTCTTGCAGGGGGTCGAGGACCTATCACACACCCACAAATCCTATAGGAATCCCTTCGGTCCTTCACCGGCCAAGTCCCTCGCGGGAGATTGGAACCGCGGTTAGAAGACCTCCACAATCGCTTCGGAACTAAGTTCCATCTCAGTCACACTCTTACACACACAGGCAACCGAACCCCACCCAACCGAACGGTATACGCTTTAAATGCTTACGACTCCGTCATCTTCGTTCGGATCTTCACACACACAATTATGGGCAAAATATAGTGCTGCAGCTGGCAAGGGAGCTGAAAAAAAGAATCAGAAACTTTGCTTACCTTTATTCAGGTTTAAGATGCCATTAGTTCCGACCTGACTCAAACAGCAGCCACCAAATGGTGGGGGTGCCTCTCCTAGATCAAACCAGAAATCAGGAACCAAAGCCCTCCCGGACGAGAGCCCACTTGTAATAAATGACTGGGTCCCAAATAGGATTGCAATTGAAATTTACAATTTATTAAATGAATAGAGGTAAGCAAGCAGCGCTGGGTGCGCCAGGAGTCTCTGCTCCACCAAGACGCACACAAGTTACATTAGGCGGCTGGTTTTTATGCTGCTAGGCTAATACATATTCATTACTACTTCTACAAAAGGCAGGGTTATTCTAATTAGTTCCCAGAATCCAAACCCTCCCACTGGTGCAGGCGTTATCAGTCTCCGGTGGTCCCTCTGGGGGCCGCTCGTACTGAAGGCTCGTAGTCTTCCTCCCAGGCTTTTCTCTTGTCCATCTCCTTTGTCCATCTTGGCTGGATGGCAGACACTTGCATAGTGTCCCATGCAACAGTTGTAATAGTTAGCAGTTATTCTGAAACCCCTTTGTTCTCTTATCCTCTATTGACCGGAATTGCTGGACCATTCCTTTGCAAGATTCAAGAACTATATATATTAACCACTCTGGTTTTCTTAGACTTTTCATCATATCATGCGGCCCTAGCATTGTTCCATATTGACACGAATCAGATGAACTCATTTCACACTGTTAAGCTGTCTTATCACTGCAAGCATATCTCAATACCACCTTCCTTCCCTCTACAGGATGTAACTGCGCAAAAACAACATTTTTATTCCCACAACCTTGATCCCCTTACCCTGAAATCCTTATTCCCCTTAAACATAGCAACTCTAACCACAACCCTAACCCTTATTATCAACCCCCTAACGCTAATGACACTGACCTTAATCCAAACCCCAACCTGCCCCTAACCCCAGACAACCAACAACGAAACACACACACACAAAGATGGAAACTACAAAAAAGGCAAAACCCTGGATACAGGGCCCAAATCACAAATACGCAACCAAAATGCTACAGAAAAGCCCCAGATGCAGGCCCCAAATGCTACTGCTAGGCCTCAAAAGCTCAAGATGCATCCCAAAGCAAAAATGCAGACCCCAAACGTTACAGAAAAGCCCCCAAACCCAGGCTGCACAAGTCTACAAGCAGGCCCCAAACTGCCAACAGAAGCAGGCACCAACCACACCCAGATGCAGATCCCAACTGCCCACAAGCAGCTCCTACCCCACCACCCCCTCCCAAGAACTGGACTCCACCCAGACACTGGCCCAAGACCCGGGCCCGCCCCCCGCCACCCCCCCTACCCTCCCCCCGACACAGGTGTACAAGCAGCTCACAACCCGCCCCTTCAGAGACCGGTCCCACTCCCCCCCCCCCCCCCCCCCAAGACATGGGATGCGGAGGTGTACAACCAACTCCCAACTCCCTCCCCCTCAAAGGGAGGCCCCAAAGACCCCCAAATGGAGGCTCCTAGAGTGAACAAGCACCTCCCAACTCCCCCAGGCACAGGCCCCCCCCCCCCCCCCCAAACACAGGCCACAGAGGTGTATAAACAGCCCAGACCCCCCTCCAAGACCATGGCCCCTATAGTGTACAAGCAGCTCCCAACCACCCACAGATGCAGGCCCCAACCCTTTTCAAAAGGGAGGCACCTAGAATGCATGAGCAACTCCCAACCCCCCTCAAATAAAGACCCCAAAAGTGTACAAGTAGCTCCCCACCAGAGACAGGACCCAAAGGTGTACAACCAGTTCCCAACACCCCTGAGACACAGGCCCCAACCCCCTCCCCAGACACAGGGACCCAAATTCTACAAGCAGCTCCCAACCCCTACCAGGCAGGCCCCCTACCCTATACAAGCAGCTCCCAACCCTCCTCCCCCCCCCCCGAGGGAGGCCCCCAAGCCCCCCACAAACACAGGCCCCTACAGTGTACAGGCAGCTCCCAGCCACCCCCAGATGCTGGCCCCAAAGTTGTACAAACAGCTCCCAGCCACCCTGCAGAAACAGATTCCTACATTGTACAAGCAGTTCCCAGCCCGCTAGACACAGGCCCTGACCCCCCACAGATGCAGGCCCCAAAGGTGTACAAGCAGCTCCCACCCCTCCCCCAGACGCAGGTCCCAAGCCCCCCCCCCCAAACACAGGCCCCTACAACCAGCACCCAACCCCCTACCCCCGATGCCAGGCCCAAAGGTGTAGAAGCAGCTCCAAACCTCCTCCCTCAACCCAGGCTCCAACAGTGTACAAGCAGCTCCCAACCAACCCTCCCCTTCCCCCCCCCCCCCCCCCCCCCGACACAGGCTCCAAAGGAATACAAAGAGCTCCCACCCCTCCCCCAGATGCTGGTCTCAACCCCCCCCCGCCCCCAGAAGCAGGCCCCAAAGGTGTAGAGTCAGCTCCCAACCCCCTCCATGCCGGCCCCAAGGGTCTACAAGCAGCTCCCCCCTTGCCCCCAGATACCGGCCCCCAGACACAGACCCCAAAAGCCTAATCACAGGCCCTGAACTCTAGAGGTGTAATACACAATAAATGTTTGTTCATTGTCTTTTGTATTATAAAACAAGGAGTTCCGTTTGAGGAGCAGGAGTTGCAAAAGCTCCCTGCTGAAGTAAGATGTATAATACTTGGCTAGACACTATGAAAATTCTTTTGCTTAATGTAACAAAAAAGAGAACCCCCTCCCCTTCTCTCCTTCTGCATCTCAGTTGCCTCTTTTGTTCAAAGACACTGCTGCAAAGTTCATGTAACCATCTCCTGATAAGTTGCTAAACTAGTGTATCAACATCCTGCATTCCTGTCTCACGCTGGGCCAACATGACCAAATAAAAAAAAGAAGTTGAACCACAACGCGGAGGAAGACTACGGCCTTCATCTTCACGACCACCAGAGGGACAGAGACGACCCCCTAGCAACAGTGCGTGCAGTCGCAGAATATACCAGGATGTGCTGCGTAATCCCGGAATTACCAAGATATAAAAAGGGACCCTGGCGGGGGTGAGGTGCGCGCCGTTGGCGGAGCCGAGACTCCCCGGCCGCCCAGCGCTGTTTTGCTTGCTGTTGCTTACTCAATAAATTCCTTTCTATTATTAATGCAATGCTCTCTGAAAATTAATTAAGGGGGCAACTTATAACAAATTTGGTGCCGTGACTCGGATGAAGGCAATCTGATTGAAAGACCTTCGGAGGGGGCGCCCCGCTGATTTCAGCGGCCTTCGCTAGGACTGCTTTCATTCAAATCCTTCACCGACGAACCCTAAATTCGGCAGCAAGCAAATAAAGCCGGCAACCCCTAGTAATCTTTGTGCACGAAGACCGAACGAAGACTCAGGAGTGAGTAAGTATAGGCCGGTGATCCGTTCGGTTGGGGTTGGGTATCCTGGAGCGTGTCGCTGTGAGACGTCCAATTGCGGACGAAGCGAGTGCGGACCCCTCGGTAGTGCGGTTCCCACATCCCGCGAGGGACTGGGCCACGAAAAGGGGGAAGCGATTTGTGTGTGTGTGTGTGAAGGCGCTCCAGAAGATGGGACAGAAGAAGAGTAAGCCTTCTGGTCCCATGGGCGGGGTAACGTCTGATGTTAGGTTACCCCGGGATTAATGATTAAAAATTGGGAGGATTCCCCTTTTAGGCGGGGAAGGAATAAAGTAAAAATGATACATTATTGTGTTGAAGTTTGGGGTGGTAAACAGATTTGAGGAGACCACCTTTACTGGCCTGTATTTGGGTCCTTTGAAGATTGGGTTTGCCAGGCCCTAAATATTTATGTAAACTCAAAAGAACTTTTTAGTTTGGAAGAAAGTGAATATGCACATTTGTGGATCAGCTCGGAAACTCGAGCCAATTTATATCCTCTAAAAGAAAAAGGAGGGGATGGGAGGCACAAGATAAACCGAGAATTAGAGATTCCAGCCCCCACTGCCTCCCTATATTCCACCACCCCCACCTGCAGCCCCTCCGACTCCCGGGCTTCCTAATCTGCAACCCCGGGGAGACTCTGATAGCAACTCTGATTCTAGCACTCAGGGACCAGTGACTAGGAATATGTGGCAGTCCCCATTAACTCCAGGGACGTCTGAGATTTTAAGAAAGAGACAGGAGGAGGGTAAGTGATCTTTAATGGCAACTGGCATAATGTTTGCAGCTGCTGAGGAATAATTCTAACTGGAATAATAACTGTACATTGTATATTGTATATATAAAAGCCCGGGCATTTTTGTTAAAGTGTTCTTTTATACATATGTTAATATGTTAATATGTAAATATAAGAACTGCCATTGAGGTGTATGTCTAAGGGAACAAAATTTGCCCAGGCATATTATCGGCTCATCAGGTTTAAATGTCCCCAGTGTAATTGTCTACAGGCAGTTAATTTACAGTGGTTTGATTTTACTTGTGTATCTGTATATTGTGGATTTTGGAGGGATTGGGATTGACTAGTAAAGAGCTTCTAGGAAAACAGTGGAATATTAACCACTGTAGATTACAATAGGAAAAGTTCAAAGCAAATAAATCCCGAGGAAAAGCCTCCTAGGATGTATACTAACACATTGGAGGGATATAGTGGGGTGAGAGGGTACAGAAAGTAAAAGAACTCTTATCAAATATTGTAATCAGTGGTGGCCACTTTATAAACTAGAGGATGGAGCGGAGTGGCCCCTAAATGGAACTACTAATTATAACACCATATTACAGTCAATGTTTTTGTGGAGAGAAGGAAAACAGGATGAAATGTTGTATATTGATGTTGTTTCAGCATCTTGGAGGGAAAAGGTATGGAATTAAGTTGGCCCCTGACTGAGCCTTTGATGTCGGCATTAGAAAAGTAAAGGCTAGAGAAAGATAAAGGAAGTGTTAAAAGGTTTGTGGAAAGTGTTAAAGGTATTCGAAGTTGAATGAGCAGGGAAAGGTGATGTAGGTATTATCTAAGTAACAGTCTAGAAGTTTTGGTATATTTGCATATTTGCTGTGGTGTTTGTTCAGTTTCCCAAGCATCAGGGAGGGGGGAACAGCCTGCTCCACGAGGGGCCTCTCCAGCGGCCGCAGAGGGGCTTCGGCTCCAGCGCCTGGAGCGCCTCCTCCCCCTCCTTCTGCACTGACTTTGGTGTCTGCGGGGGGGTTTCTTGCTCTCCCAACTGCTGTTGAGCAGCAGGTTTTTGTTTGTTTCTTTGTTTGTTTGTTTTCGTGGACGTGCTCTCACAGAGGCACGGACTGTGTTGCTATGGCTTGGCTCTGGGCAGCAGTGGGCCCCTTTAGGGCCAGATGAAATTGTCTCTTATCTACCACGGGGAGGTTTCTGTTTTTGTTTTGTTTTGCTTTGTTTTGTTTTTTCACGGGGGCTGCCACTGCAGTTTCGCACCCCCACACCCCTCACACCCCCCGAACCTTGCCATCAAACCCAATACACTGGGGCAGCTAAGTCATTACTGACTTGTAAAGTATCAGGGATTAAATTAACTAATGAAACCCTAAATGTGATGGGGGTAGAAGGGACTGGGATAACAGTGCCACTTTTGGGGGATACCAAGCTGAGACTAGGGGATAAAATGATCGCGGGGCAATTATTGTATGTATCCAAGGCAGAGACTAACTTGTTGGGAAGGGATTTGATGATTAAATTGGGCATTCAAATAGTAAATTGTTAGACTGGAATAACAGTGTTATTAATGGAGTGCTCTCTGGCCCTGAGAGCAAATATACATGTATATTCACCTCTGACTGGAAAGACCCTGAAATGGGGGCGGAAGCAACAATATAGGTGGACAATTTTACCTCAGGGATTTACAGGGCCACCTATCTGGGTAAATTCCAAAAAAAAAGATTTTGGAGTAATTACAACCTCCCAAGGAGGTATTAATGTTATAAATATGTGGATCATTTTAAGGAAAATCGATACTCCCTGATGGGAGAGAAATGCTGAATAAAGTGATAATGAGGCAAATATTAACTGTTTTACATCAGAAGAATCATTGGGAGGTGCAAGCAATGTGTGATGTTGTTCTAAGAAAGCATGTCTGTGTAGAAATATATACTTTAGGGAAGCACACATGCAGAGGATGTACTACTATATGTCAAAGGGTAAATAAAAAGGTCTTCTGTAACCTATCTAGAGGGGGACGGGAGCCAGGGGTTTGACCTTTCCAAAGTATACAGGTAGACTTTACTGAGTTACTTGTTTGTCCTAATCGACCACGTGACTGAATGGGTGTAAAGCTTTACTGCAAGGATTAAAGCAGGCCTTAGAGATTGAGTGGGATTTTCACAGCCCCTGGCACCCCTCCTCTTCTGGAAAGGTAGAGCGAATGAATGGTGAAATTAAGAAACAACTAACAAAACTTATGCTGGAAACTAAGGCTTCTTGGGTAAAATGCTTACCTCTTGCACTGTTAAACATATGGACACAGCCCAGAACTGATATAGGAATTTCTCCTTTTGAAATGCTATATGGTATGCCCTATGACTCGGAATTGCCACTTGATCACCCTCAATTCTAATTAAGACTTGGAAAGAGACTTCTTTAACACCACGATGGGGAAGGCCCCTATGTTGTTTTGCTTACCACAGAAACGGCTATTCGAACTGCGGAGAAAGGATGGACGCATGCCGGCTGAGTGAAAGGACCAATCCGGGAACGTAAATGGGAGGCAGCTCCAGGCCCTGACGACTTGAAGCTGACGCTAAGACGGACTCGATAAGTATTGTGTATTATCTGTGTATCGTGGGAAGGGGAGGAGGCCCTGTTTCGAAGGCTCCCTAGTAGGTTCCCCTGAAGAACACTGCTGCTGCCAAGAAGAACCGATACCTTGTAGTTCGCTGCAACCGAACTGACAAGCGAGGCAGAGAAGTGAAAACGGTGGGGGACTGCAGGGCCGACAATTTAGATGGGCTCCGACCACCTCCTACGATACATGGGAGTCAGTATCATCGTTTTGGTCAGCTATGGGTCTGCGCATCCCCACCAGCCTTTTAAATGGAGCTTAATCAGATGGGAGGATCAATTCATCATCCAGCAAACAACGACAGCGGGTGCTCCCAGTTTCCGCATCACATTATGTGACCTGGCGTCAGTGCAGCCATGCTTTAACCTATCAGGATTTTATTTCTGCCCAAGTTCTAACCCAGGAAAGGGGTACTGTAATTATCCAAACACATATTATTGTGCATACTGGGGGGTGTGAAACCATTGCTACGGACTGGACACTCGGGGCTGGTCGGAATACATTCTTACAAGTGGGATATGGGCCGCAAGGTTGTAACTGACAAGTGGATCCCCGTTACAGGTGGCAAGGGCATGGTATAGGGTATACAGGAACCTTCCATGGAAATAAAGAAATTTGCAAGATACTAGCTGGGTACTAGGAAAATGTCAGATTTTACGAACACAGAACAGATAGGGGAGGACTCATACTAATAAAAAGGAGGATGCTGATAGGCCCCAGGCAGTAGGAACAAATGAGGTATTGTCAGAAAATGTCCAGGGAATCCAGCCTGTGGAAAATACTACAGTGCCAACCCTCGGCAGCCCTACAAGCTCAGGTAAAGCTGAGAATGATAACATAGTTGAGAATAACATATGGGGGGGGGGTCATGAATGCCAGCTACCAATTATTAAACAAAACAAATGTAACAAAACACTGTTGATTATGCTTTAGTATAAGGCCTTCATATTATGATGCTATTGGGGATCCTGGGGAGCCCACCCGCACAAACAAGAACAGCCCTCTACATTGCAGTTGGGGAAAAGACATAAGGGTAACACTAACACAAGTCACTGGAGGTGGTAGGTGTGTGGGCACGGTTCCTAGTGGGAAGTGTCACCTATGTAATACCATGGAGAATGGAAAACAATCAACCGAGTGGCTAATCCCAGCCAACAACGCTAGGTGGGTTTGTTCATGAGTGGGCGTAACTCTTTGTCTATCACTAAAACTCTTTAATGCGTCTCGTGATTTTTGTATACAGGTGATAATTATACCAAGGATTCTATACCACCCTGAGGATTGTATGTATACCCAGCACACAGTGGCAAGTTATCATCTGGAAAGACGGGAACCATTCACGGCTCTAACTTTGGCCACCCTAATAATCCTGGGAGGAGCTAGAGTGGGGACCAGGGTAGCCTCATTGGTTAAACAAAATCAAGAATTTACTTCCTTACGCGTTGCTGTGGACGAGGACCTGACCCAAACTGAACAATCCATCTCGGCCCTGGAAAATCTATCAGGTCACTTCAGAGGTAGTGTTACAAAATCGTAGGGGATTAGATTTGGTATTTTTCAACAGGACGGGCTGTTTGCAGCCCTGAAAGAGGAATGCTGTGTATGCTGATCACACTGGAGTGGTAAGAGATACAATGGCAAGACCCAGGGAAGGGTTGGAAAAAAGGAAACGGGAGAAAGAAGCCCAACAGAGCTGGTACGAATCTTGGTTTAATTATTCACCTTGGCTTACTACTTTATTATCAACAATAGCAGGACCTTTGTTGTTATTAATAATAGCACTAACTTTTGGACCATGTATTTTTAATAAATTGATTGCGATTGTAAAGGGATGTTTAGAAGCGGCACATCTAATGCTCATACATGCCAAATACGAGCCAATAAGTACCAACGAAGGAATCGAGGAAACATTAGTTCTTAATAGCCAGGCATTGCAGAGCTTCAATGAACAAAATGAGTAACTAAAAGAAAAAGGAGGGATTGTAATACACAATAAATGTTTGTTCATTGTCTTTTGTATTATAAAACAAGGAGTTCCGTTTGAGGAGCAGGAGTTGCAAAAGCTCCCTGCTGAAGTAAGATGTATAATACTTGGCTAGACACTATGAAAATTCTTTTGCTTAATGTAACAAAAAAGAGAACCCCCTCCCCTTCTCTCCTTCTGCATCTCAGTTGCCTCTTTTGTTCAAAGACACTGCTGCAAAGTTCATGTAACCATCTCCTGATAAGTTGCTAAACTAGTGTATCAACATCCTGCATTCCTGTCTCACGCTGGGCCAACATGACCAAATAAAAAAAAGAAGTTGAACCACAACGCGGAGGAAGACTACGGCCTTCATCTTCACGACCACCAGAGGGACAGAGACGACCCCCTAGCAACAGTGCGCGCAGTCGCAGAATATACCAGGATGTGCTGCGTAATCCCGGAATTACCAAGATATAAAAAGGGACCCTGGCGGGGGTGAGGTGCGCGCCGTTGGCGGAGCCGAGACTCCCCGGCCGCCCAGCGCTGTTTTGCTTGCTGTTGCTTACTCAATAAATTCCTTTCTATTATTAATGCAATGCTCTCTGAAAATTAATTAAGGGGGCAACTTATAACAAGAGGCAGGCTCCAAAACCCAGGACAAAGCCCCAGTGGTTCGAGACAGGGCCCAAATCCCAGACACAGGCCCCAAACGCTAAACATATGCCAAAAAAAGTATTAGTGCTGGTGCCAAATGTTACAGTGTCTGTAAAAAAAAAAAAAGCCCAAAAGCCCGAGATGCTCAAGGCTGAGACGTAACTTGGCTTTTTGAATTACTGGAAAGCAGCTTTCATTCTCAGATAATTGTGTGCAGGCTAGATAGCATGGGGCTTCAGGCACCTCTTCACCTGAGGAAACACACTGCCATCAGGCACCGCTGTGCCAGACAAGCTTGTTCTGCTAGAACACCCTACTCAGATGCACTGTGGCATTCAAGTGAACTGCTTTCATGCAAATATAACGACTGATGTTACAACCCACCTTGCCTGTGGCACCTGATGAACAGAAGAGTAAGCCACCGCAGCGCTTCAAAACCATCCCTGCACGTGCCGCTCCTTGTCGCTCTCTGGCCTTATCTCATATCCTTATCCACTTCTGTGGAGAGCCTGCCACGGCACCTGCAAAGCAAGACGGACACCTTTCATAGTCACCTTGTGCTACTTGGTCGTTCTGCTCCAACCCAGCTCATGACCAGCCCCTCTTCTTACACAGCTCTTCAGAGTGCAGTTTGCTCCTTTGAGCCTGTGCGAGACACCTGTGAAAGAAAAAGAAACGCATAGGCCGATGCAGCATCCAAAGACACAGCACAACTAGGTAAGTTACTCTCATCTGCTCCCTTACCTCTGCCGCTTACCAGCCCCCGAGGCAGATGCTTCAATCTACCCTCTTCAAACAGCTACAACACCTCTAAAAGACAAAGAGGGGATGCTTAGAGGAACAGTGAGACAGACCTACAACACAACAACTGCTACATCTGTTCCTCACTCACCTTGCCAGAGGCAGCTCTGCGTGTGACGTCCCAGGTTGTACACTGCGTTACCTAACCCTTACCGTAACCCTTACCCTAACCCTTCTCACCCTTACCATTACCCAAATCCTTACCTTTACTTTTTCCTTACCCTTACTCTTTCCTTTAACCATAACCTTACCCTTACCCTATACCTTACTCCAACCCTTCCCCTTACCTTCCCCTTCCCCTTACCCTTAACCTAACCCTAAACCTTAAACCTTACCGTAAAGCTTACCCTTTCTGCTACACTTACCCTTAGCCTAAATCTAAACCTTACACTTACCCTTAGCCTAACCCTCACCCTTACCATTACCCATACCCTTATTCTTACTCTTATCCTAACCCTTACCTTTACACTTACGGTTACCATTAACCTTACCCTTACCCTAACAGTTATCCTTAACCTAACCCTTACCCTAAACCTTACACTTACTCTTAACATTAACCTTACCCTTAACCTTAAGCTAATACTTAACCTTACGTTTTTCTCACCCTAACCCTATAATTAACCATAACCATTACCCTAACACTTAACCTTACCCTTACAATAAGCCACACAACAACACTTAAATGTACACTTACGCTTAAACTTGCCCTAGCAATTACTCGTACAATTAAAATATTAATTAATTAAATTAAAAAAATTTAATTTAAAATAAATTGAATTAAAAAATTAAAATACCCTTATCCTTATACCTTATCCTTAACCCTCACCCTTATCATTACCAATACCCTTACTCTTACACTTATTCTTATACATACAACTTACCCGTTTCCTAACACTTAACCCTAACCTAACTCTAACCCTAAACCTTACCTGAACCCTTTCCAGTACCATTACATTAACCCTTACCCTTAACCTAAACCTTACACTTGCTCTTAACCTTAACCTAATACTTACCTTTACGTTTTCCTCACACTAACCCTAAAATTAACCCTAACCATTACCCCAACACTTACCCCTAACCTAACCGTTACTCTAACACTTACAGTGACCCGTACACTTAAACATACCCTTACACTTACTCTCACCCTAACCCTTACCCTTATCATAACCCATACTCTAACACATACTTCCACCCGTACCCTTACGCTTTCCGTTACCCTAACTCTTACCCTTACCCTTACCCTTACCCTTACCCTTACACTTACTCTTACCCTAACCCTTACCCTTATCATAACCCATACTCTAACACATACTTCCACCCGTACCCTTACGCTTTCCGTTACCCTAACTCTTACCCTTACCCTTACCCTTACCCTTACCCTTACCCTTACCCTTACCCTTACCCTATCCCTTACCCAATCCCTTACCCTATCCCTTACCCTTAACCTAACCCTAAACCTTACCGTTATCCTAACACTTACCCTTACCGTAAACCTTACCCTTTCTGCTACACTTACCCTTAGCCTAAATCTAAACCTTACACTTAACCTTAGCCTAACCCTCACCCTTACCATTACCCATACCCTTATTCTTACTCTTACCCTAACCCTTACCTTTACACTTACGGTTACCATTAACCTTACCCTTACCCTAACACTTATCCTTAACCTAACCCTTACCCTAAACCTTACCCCAACCCTTACCCTGACCCTTACATTAACCCTAACCCTTACCCTAAACCTTACACTTACTCTTAACCTTAACCTTAGCTGTAACCTAATACTTACCCTTACGTTTCCCTCACCCTGACCCTAAAATTAACCCTAACCATTACCCTAACAAGTGTTAACCTTACCCTAACCCTAAAATTACTCGTACAATTACCCTTACGCTTACCCTTACCCTTAACCTAAGCCTAAACCATACAGTAAACCTTACCCTTTCTGCTACACTTACCCTTAGCCTAAATCTAAACCTTACACTTACCCTTAGCCTAATCTTTACCCTTAACCTAACCCTAACCCTAAACCTTATCCCAGCCCTTACCCTGACCCTTACATTAACCCTAACCCTTACCCTAAAACTTACACTTACTCTTAACCTTAACCTTACCCTTAACCATTACCCTAACACTTACCCTTACGTTTCCCTCAACCTAACCCTAAAATTAACTCTAACCATTACCCTAACACTTACCCTTACCCTAACCCTAAACGTAACTCTAACCCTTACTCTAAACCTTACCCTGACCCATAACCTTACACTTACCCTTACCCTTACCATAACCCATACCCTAACACGTTCTTGTAGCCTTAACCTTACCGTTCCCCTTACCCTTACCTTTACTGTCTCTGTTAGCCTTACACTTACACTTAACATAAACCTTAACCTTAACCTAACACTTATGATAAGCCATACAACAACACTTACATGTAAATTTACGCTTGACTTACCCTAGCAATTACTCGTACAATTACCCTTAACCTTACTATTAAGCTAACCCTAAACCTTACCCTTATGATAATACTTACCCTTATCCTAAACCTTACCCTTTCTGCTGCACTTACAGTTTTCCTAATTCTAAATCTTACCCTAACCCTCACCCTTACCTAAATCTAACCATTACCCTAAGCCTCACCCTTACCCTTACCATTATACTTACTTTTACCCTTAACCTAAACCTTACCCCAACCGTTACCCTGACCCTTACATTAACCCTAACCCTTACCCTAACCCTAACCCTAACCCTAACCCTAACCCTAACCCTAACCCTAACCCTAACCCTGACCCTGACCCTGACCCTGACCCTGACCCTAACCCTAACCCTAACCCTAACCCTAACCCTAACCCTTACTCTAAACCTAACCCTTAACCTAAACCTTACACTTAATCTTATCTTTAACCTTACCCTTAAACTAATACATACCCTTACGTTTCCCTCATCATAACCCTAAAATTAACCGTAACCATTACCCTAACACTTATACTTACCTAACCCTAAACCTTACTCTAACTTTTACCCTGAGCCAGAACCTTAGACTTGCCCTTCCCCTTCCCCTTACTAATACCGTTACCATAACCCTTACCCATACACTTACAGTTACCATTAACCTTACCCTTACCCTAACACTTACCCTTACCCTATCCCTTACACTTATCTTATCCATACAAATTACGCTTTCCCTAACACTTAACCTTAACCTAACCCTAACCCTAAACCTTACCTGAACCCTTACTCTGACCCTTACATTAACCCTTACCCTAAAACTTACACTTAACCTTAACTTTACCCTTAACCTTAACCTAATACTTACCCTTACTTTTCCCTCACCCTAACCCTAAAATTAACCCTAACCATTACCCCAACACTTACCCTTACCCTAACCCTTACCCTTACCATAACCCATACTCTAACACATACTTCTACCCGTACCCGTACCCTTACGGTAACTCTTACCCTTACCGTAACCCTTACCCTTACCGTTACCGTGGCCCTTACCCTTACCCTTACCCTTACCCTTACCCTTACCCTTACCCTTACCCTTACCCAAACCCTTACCCTTACCCTTACCCTTACCCTTACCCTTACCCTTACCCTTACCCTTACCCTTACCCTTACCCAACCCTAAACCTTACCCTTATCCTAACACTTACCCTTACCGTAAACCTTACCCTTTCTGCTACCCTTACCCAAACCCTTACCCTTACCCTTACCCTTACCCTTACCCTTACCCAACCCTAAACCTTACCCTTATCCTAACACTTACCCTTACCGTAAACCTTACCCTTTCTGCTACACTTACCCTTAGCCTAAATCTAAACCTTACACTTACCCTTAGTCTTACCCTCACCCTTACCCTTACCCATACCCTTATTCTTACCCTTTCCCTAACCCTTACCTTTACACTTACGGTTACCATTAACCTTACCCTTACCCTAACACTTATCCTTAACCTAACCCTTACCCCAACCCTTACCCTGACCCTTACATTAACCCTAACCCTTACCCTAAATCTTACACTTACTCTTAACCTTAACCTTAGCTGTAATCTAATACTTACCCTTACGTTTCTTTCACCCTAACCCTAAAATTAACCCTAACCCTTACTGTAACCCTTACAATGAACCATACGCTTACACATACCCTTACCCTTACTCTTACTCTACCCTTACCCTTACCATAGCCCATACTCTAACACATACTTCTACCCTTCACCTTACTGTTACCCTTACACTTACTCTATTTGTTACTCTTACGCTTATCCTTAACATAAAACTTACTCTTAACCTTACCCTTACCATAAGCCATAGAACAACACTTACATGTTCACTTACGTTTCCACTTACCCTGGCAACTACTCGTACAATTAACCTTACCCTTACCCTTACCAAACCATTACCCTTACCCTTAACCTAATCCTCAACCTTACACTTATCCTAGCACTTACCCTTACAGTAATCCTTACCCTTTCTGCTACACTTACTCTTTGCCTAATTCTAAACCTTACCCTACACTCACCCTTACCCTTATCATAATGCTTACATTAACCCTTAACCTAAACCTTACCCCAACCCTTACCCTGACCCTTACATTAACGCTAACCCTTACCCTAAACCTTACACTTACTCTTAACCTTAACTTTACTCTTAACATTAACCTAATACTTACGCATATGTTTTCCTGACTTTAACCCTTAAATTTACCCTAACCATTACCCTAACACTTAACCTTAACCTAACCCTAAAATTACTCGTACAATTACCCTTACCCTTACCCTTAACCTAAGCCTAAACCTTACAGTAAACCTTACCCTTTCTGCTACACTTACCCTTAGCCTAAATCTAAACCTTACACTTACCCCTACTGTAACCCTCACCCTTATCATTACCAATACCCTTTCTCTTACCCTTACCCTAACCCTTCTCCTTACACTTACTGTTACCTTTAACATTACCCTTACCCTAACACTTACACTTACCCCTATCCATGCCCTTACCCTTACCCTAATCTTTACCCTTAACCTAACCCTAACCCTAAACCTTATCCCAGCCTTTACCCTGACCCTTACATTAACCCTAACCCTTACCCTAAAGCTTACACTTACTCTTAACCTTAACCTTACCCTTAACCATTACCCTAACACTTACCCTTACGTTTCCCTCACCCTAAGTCCTAAAATTAACCCTAACCATTACCCTAACACTTACCCTTACCCTAAACCTAACCGTAACTCTAACCCTTACTGTAACCCTTACCCTGACCCGTACCCTTACACTTACCCTTACCCTAAGCCTTTCCCTTACCATGACCCATACCCTAACACGTACTTGTAGCCTTAACCTTACCGTTCCCCTTACCCTTACCTTTACTGTCTCTGTTAGCCTTACACTTACACTTAACATAAACCTTAACCTTAACCTAACCCTTATCATAAGGCATACAACAACTCTTACATGTACACTTACGCTTGCACTTACCCTAGCAATTACTCGTACAATTACCCTTAACCTTACTATTAAGCTAACCCTAAACCTTACCCTTATCCTAACACTTACCCTTATCCTAAACCTTACCCTTTCTGCTACCATTACCCATACCCTTATTCTTACCCTTACCATAACCCTTACCTTTACACTTACGGTTACCATTAACCTTACCCTTACCCTAACACTTATCCTTAACCTAACCCTTACGCTAAACCGTACCCCAACCCTTATCCTGACCCTTACATTAACCCTAACCCTTACCCTAAACCTTACACTTACTCTTAACCTTACCCTTAACATTAACCTAATACTTACGCATACGTTTTCCTGACTTTAACCCTTAAACTAATCCTAACCATTACCCTAACACTTAACCTTACCCTAACCCTAACAACCCTTACTCTAACCCTTACCCTGACCCGTACCCTTACACTTACCCTTACCCTTACCCTTTTACTTACCCTAATTCTTACCCATAGCATAACCCATACCCTAACACATATTTGTACCCTTAACCTTACCGTTACCCTTAACCTTACCCTTACCCTTACTCTATCCGTTACCCTTACGCTTACCCTTTACATAAACCTTACTTTTGACCTTACCCTTACCATAAGCCATACAACAACACTTACATGTACACTTACGCTTACACTTACCCTAGCAATTCCTCGTACAATTACCCTTACCCTTACCCTTACCCTTAACCTAAGCCGAAACCTTAAACCTTACAGTAAACCTTACCCTTTCTGCTACGTTTACCCTTAGCCTAAATCTAATCCTTACTTTAAATCTTACTAAACATTACTTTAAATCTTACCCTTACTGTAACTCTCACCCTTATCATTACCAATACCCTTTCTCTTACCCTTACCCTAACCCTTCTCCTTACACTTACTGTTACCTTTAACATTACCCTTACCCTAACACTTACACTTATCCTTATCCATGCCCTTACCCTTACCCTAATCCTTACCCTTAACCTAACCCTAACCCTAAACCTTACCCGAGCCCTTACCCTGACCCTTACATTAACCCTAACCCTTACCCTAAAACTTACACTTACTCTTAACCGTAACCTTACCCTTAACATTAACCTAATACTTACCCTTACGTTTCCCTCACCCTAACCCTAAAATTAACCCTAACCATTACCCTAACACTTACCCTTACCCTAACCGTAACTCTAACCCTTACTCTAACCCTTACCCTGACCCGTACCCTTACACTTACCCTTACCCTAAGCCTTTCCCTTAGCATAACCCATACCCTAACACGTACTTGTAGCCTTAACCTAACCGTTCCCCTTACCCTTACCTTTACTGTCTCTGTTAGCCTTACACTTACACTTAACATAAACCTTAACCTTAACCTAACCCTTATCATAAGCCATACAACAACACTTACATGTGCACTTACGCTTGTACTTACCCTAGCAATTACTCGTACAATTACCCTTAACCTTACTATTAAGCTAACCCTAAACCTTACCCTTATCCTAACACTTACCCTTATCCTAAACCTTACCCTTTCTGCTACACTTACCCTTTGCCTAATTCTAAACCTTACCCGAACCCTCACCCTTACCTAAATCTAACTAAAATCTAACCATTACCCTAACCCCTCACCCTTACAATATACATATTTTTACCCTTTACCTAAACCTTTACCCCAACCCTTACCTTGACCCTTACATTAACCCTAATCCTTACACTAAACCTTACACTTACTCTTAACCTTAAACTTAGCTGTAACCTAATACTTACTCTTACGTTTCCCTCACCCTAACCCTAAAATTAACCCTAACCATTACCCTAACACTTACCCTTACCCTAACCCTTACTCAAACCCTTACAATGACCCGTACTTTTACACATACCCTTACACTTACCCTTACTCTTAAACTTACACTAACCCTTACCCTTAACTAAATCTAACCCTTACACTAAACATCATCCTTACCCTTACCATTATCCCTTCTCTTACCCTTACCCTAAACGTTTCCCAAACCCTTACCCTTACATTAAACCTAACCCTTACCATAACTCTTAACCTTATCCTTAAACTTAACCTAATACTTACCCTTATGTTTCCCTCACCCTAAACCTAAAATTAGCCTAACCATTACCCTAACACTTACCCTTACTCTAACCCTTATCCTCAACTTAAGTGTAAGTGTTAGGATAACGGTAACCTTAAGGGTGACCCTTAAGCTTATCCTTAACGTTTATGGTTAGGTTAAGGGTAATTGTACGAGTAATTGCTAGGATAAGTGTAAGCGTAAGTGTACATGTAAGTGTTGATGTATGGCTTATGGTAAGGGTAAGGTTTATGTTAAGGGAAAGCGTAAGAGTAATGGATAGAATAAGGGTAAGTGTAACGGTTAAGTGTTAGGGTAATGGTTAGGGTTAATTTTAGGATTAGGGTGAGAAAAATGTAAGGTTAAGTACTAGCTTAAGGTTAAGTGTAAGGTTAAGGTTAAGATTAAGTGTAAGGTTTAGGTTAAGGGTAAGGCTTCAGGGAAGGGGTAAAGTTCAGGGAAAGGTTTAGGGTAAGGTTTAGTGTTAGGTTCAGCTTAAGGGGAAGGGTTGGTGTAAGGTTAAGGGTATGGATAAGGATAAGGGTAAGGGTAAGGGTTAGCGTAAGAGTAAGATTAATGGTAAGGTTTATGTTAAGGGTAAGCGTAAGGGTAAGGGATAGAGTAAGGGTAAGGGTACAAATATGTGTTAGGGTATGGGTTATGGTATGGGTAAGAGTTAGGGTAATGTAAGGGTAAGGGTGAGTGTAAGGGTATGGGTCAGGGTAAGGGTAAGAGTAAGGGTTAGGGTTAGGGTAAGGGTAAGTGTTAGAATAATGGTTAGGGTTAATTTTAGGGTTAGGGTGAGGGAAACGTAAGGGTAAGTATAGGGTTAAGGTAAGGGTAAGTGTAAGGTTTAGATTTAGGCTAAGGGTAAGTGTAGCAGAAAGGGTAAGGTTTACTGTAAGGTTTAAGGTTTCGGCTTAGGTTAAGGGTAAGGGTAAGAGTAAGGGTAATTGTACGAGTAATTGCTAGGGTAAGTGTAAGCGTAAGTGTACATGTAAGTGTTGTTGTATGGCTTATGGTATGGTAAGGTCAAGGGTAAGGTTTATGTTAAGGGTAAGCGTAAGGGTAAGGG
The DNA here is from genome assembly GCF_965140915.1 of Aythya marila. NCBI lineage: Eukaryota > Metazoa > Chordata > Aves > Anseriformes > Anatidae > Aythya > Aythya marila. Next base: position 18,033 of record NW_028137080.1, on the reverse strand, counting down.
ATAGAGTAAGGGTAAGGGTAAGGTTAAGGGTAACGGTAAGGTTAAGGGTACAAATATGTGTTAGGGTATGGGTTATGGTATGGGTAAGAATTAGGGTGAGTATAAGGGTAAGGGTAAGTGTAAGGGTACAGGTCAGGGTAAGGGTTAGAGTAAGGGTTAGGGTAAGTGTTAGGGTAATGGTTAGGGTTAGTTTTAGGGTTAAAGTCAGGAAAACATATGCGTAAGTATTAGGTTAATGTTAAGGGTAAGGTTAAGGTTAAGAGTAAGTGTAAGGTTTAGGGTAAGGGTTAGGGTTAATGTAAGGGTCAGGGTAAGGGTTGGGGTAAGGTTTAGGGTAAGGGTTAGGTTAAGGATAAGTGTTAGGGTAAGGGTAAGGTTAATGGTAACCGTAAGTGTAAAGGTAAGGGTTCGGGAAAGGGTAAGAATAAGGGTATGGGCAATGGTAAGGGTGAGGGTTAGGCTAAGGGTAAGTGTAAGGTTTAGATTTACGCTAAGGGTAAATGTAGTAGAAAGGGTAAGGTTTACGGTAAGGGTAAGTGTTAGGATAAGGGTAAGCTTTAAGGTTAGGTTAAGGGTAAGGTATAGGGTAAGGGTAAGAGTAAGGGTAAGGGTAAGGGTAAGGGCAATGGTAACGGTAACAGTAAGGGTAAGTGTTACGGTAAGGGTAAGGGTTACGGTAAGGGTACGGGTACGGGTAGAAGTATGTGTTAGAGTATGGGTTATGGTAAGGGTAAGGGTTAGGGTAAGGGTAAGTGTTGGAGTAATGGTTAGAGTTAATTTTAGGGTTAGGGTGCAGGAAACGTAAGGGTAAGTATTAGGTTAAGGTTAATGGTAAAGTTAAGGTTAAGTGTAAGTTTTAGGGTAAGGGTTAATGTAAGGGTCAGGGTAAGGGTTCAGGTAAGGTTTAGGGTTAGGGTTAGGTTAAGGTTAAGTGTTAGGGTAAGCGTAAGTTGTATGGATAAGGATAAGTGTAAGGGATAGGGTAAGGGTAAGTGTTAGGGTAAGGGTAAGATTAATGGTAACCGTAAGTGTTAGGGTAAGGGTAAGAGTAAGGGGAAGGGGAAGGGGAAGGGGAAGGGGAAGGGGAAGTCTAAGGGTCCGGGTCAGGGTAAAAGTTAGAGTAAGGGTTAGGGTTAGGGTTCGGTAAGGATAAGTGTTAGGGTAATGGTTACGGTTAATTTTAGGGTTATGATGAGGGAAACGTAAGGGTATGTATTAGTTTAAGGGTAAGGTTAAAGTTAAGATTAAGTGTAAGGTTTAGGTTAAGGGTTAAGGTTAGAGTAAAGGTTAGGGTTAGGGTTAGGGTTAGGGTTAGGGATAGGGTTAGGGTTAGGGTTAGGGTTAGGGTTAGGGTTAGGGTTAGGGTAAGGGTTAGGGATAATGTAAGGGTCAGGGTAAGGGTTGGGGTAAGGTTTAGGTTAAGGGTAAAAGTAAGTATAATGGTAAGGGTAAGAGTGAAGGTTAGGGTAATGGTTAGATTTAGGTAAGGGTGAGGATTAGGGTAAGATTTAGAATTAGGCAAAGGGTAAGTGTAGCAGAAAGGGTAAGGTTTAGGATAAGGGTAAGTGTTAGGAGAAGGGTAAGGTTTAGGGTTAGCTTAATAGTAAGGTTAAGGGTAATTGTACGAGTAATTGCTAGGGTAAGTACAAGCGTAAGTGCACATGTAAGTGTTGTTGTATGGCTTATGATAAGGGTTAGGTTAAGGTTAAGGTTTATGTTAAGTGTAAGTGTAAGGCTAACAGAGACAGTAAAGGTAAGGGTAAGGGGAACGGTAAGGTTAAGGCTACAAGTACGTGTTAGGGTATGGGTCATGGTAAGGGAAAGGCTTAGGGTAAGGGTAAGTGTAAGGGTACGGGTCAGGGTAAGGGTTACAGTAAGGGTTAGAGTTACGGTTAGGTTTAGGGTAAGGGTAAGTGTTAGGGTAATGGTTAGGGTTAATTTTAGGACTTAGGGTGAGGGAAACGTAAGGGTAAGTGTTAGGGTAATGGTTAAGGGTAAGGTTAAGGTTAAGAGTAAGTGTAAGCTTTAGGGTAAGGGTTAGGGTTAATGTAAGGGTCAGGGTAAAGGCTGGGATAAGGTTTAGGGTTAGGGTTAGGTTAAGGGTAAAGATTAGGGTAAGGGTAAGGGCATGGATAGGGGTAAGTGTAAGTGTTAGGGTAAGGGTAATGTTAAAGGTAACAGTAAGTGTAAGGAGAAGGGTTAGGGTAAGGGTAAGAGTAAGGGTATTGGTAATGATAAGGGTGAGGGTTACAGTAGGGGTAAGTGTAAGGTTTAGATTTATGCTAAGGGTAAGTGTAGCAGAAAGGGTAAGGTTTACTGTAAGGTTTAGGCTTAGGGTAAGGGTAAGGGTAATTGTACGAGTAATTTTAGGGTTAGGTTAAGGTTAAGTGTTAGGGTAATGGTTAGGGTAAATTTAAGGGTTAAAGTCAGGAAAACATATGCGTAAGTATTAGGTTAATGTTAAGAGTAAAGTTAAGGTTAAGAGTAAGTGTAAGGTTTAGGGTAAGGGTTAGCGTTAATGTAAGGGTCAGGGTAAGGGTTGGGGTAAGGTTTAGGTTAAGGGTTAATGTAAGCATTATGATAAGGGTAAGGGTGAGTGTAGGGTAAGGTTTAGAATTAGGCAAAGAGTAAGTGTAGCAGAAAGGGTAAGGATTACTGTAAGGGTAAGTGCTAGGATAAGTGTAAGGTTGAGGATTAGGTTAAGGGTAAGGGTAATGGTTTGGTAAGGGTAAGGGTAAGGTTAATTGTACGAGTAGTTGCCAGGGTAAGTGGAAACGTAAGTGAACATGTAAGTGTTGTTCTATGGCTTATGGTAAGGGTAAGGTTAAGAGTAAGTTTTATGTTAAGGATAAGCGTAAGAGTAACAAATAGAGTAAGTGTAAGGGTAACAGTAAGGTGAAGGGTAGAAGTATGTGTTAGAGTATGGGCTATGGTAAGGGTAAGGGTAGAGTAAGAGTAAGGGTAAGGGTATGTGTAAGCGTATGGTTCATTGTAAGGGTTACAGTAAGGGTTAGGGTAAGGGTAAGTGTTAGGGTAATGGTTAGGGTTAATTTTAGGGTTAGGGTGAAAGAAACGTAAGGGTAAGTATTAGATTACAGCTAAGGTTAAGGTTAAGAGTAAGTGTAAGATTTAGGGTAAGGGTTAGGGTTAATGTAAGGGTCAGGGTAAGGGTTGGGGTAAGGGTTAGGTTAAGGATAAGTGTTAGGGTAAGGGTAAGGTTAATGGTAACCGTAAGTGTAAAGGTAAGGGTTAGGGAAAGGGTAAGAATAAGGGTATGGGTAAGGGTAAGGGTGAGGGTAAGACTAAGGGTAAGTGTAAGGTTTAGATTTAGGCTAAGGGTAAGTGTAGCAGAAAGGGTAAGGTTTACGGTAAGGGTAAGTGTTAGGATAAGGGTAAGGTTTAGGGTTGGGTAAGGGTAAGGGTAAGGGTAAGGGTAAGGGTAAGGGTTTGGGTAAGGGTAAGGGTAAGGGTAAGGGTAAGGGTAAGGGTAAGGGTAAGGGTAAGGGTAAGGGTAAGGGTAAGGGTAAGGGTAAGGGTTTGGGTAAGGGTAAGGGTAAGGGTTTGGGTAAGGGTAAGGGTAAGGGTAAGGGTAAGGGTAAGGGTAAGGGTAAGGGTAAGGGCCACGGTAATGGTAACGGTAAGGGTAAGGGTTACGGTAAGGGTAAGAGTTACCGTAAGGGTACGGGTACGGGTAGAAGTATGTGTTAGAGTATGGGTTATGGTAAGGGTAAGGGTTAGGGTAAGGGTAAGTGTTGGGGTAATGGTTAGGGTTAATTTTAGGGTTAGGGTGAGGGAAAAGTAAGGGTAAGTATTAGGTTAAGGTTAAGGGTAAGGTTAAGGTTAAGTGTAAGTTTTAGGGTAAGGGTTAATGTAAGGGTCAGAGTAAGGGTTCAGGTAAGGTTTAGGGTTAGGGTTAGGTTAAGGTTAAGTGTTAGGGAAAGCGTAATTTGTATGGATAAGATAAGTGTAAGGGATAGGGTAAGGGTAAGTGTTAGGGTAAGGGTAAGGTTAATGGTAACTGTAAGTGTATGGGTAAGGGTTATGGTAACGGTATTAGTAAGGGGAAGGGGAAGGGCAAGTCTAAGGTTCTGGCTCAGGGTAAAAGTTAGAGTAAGTTTTCTGGTTAGGTAAGTATAAGTGTTAGGGTAATGGTTACGGTTAATTTTAGGGTTATGATGAGGGAAACGTAAGGGTATGTATTAGTTTAAGGGTAAGGTTAAAGATAAGATTAAGTGTAAGGTTTAGGTTAAGGGTTAGGTTTAGAGTAAGGGTTAGGGTTAGGGTTAGGGTTAGGGTTAGGGTTAGGGTCAGGGTCAGGGTCAGGGTCAGGGTCAGGGTTAGGGTTAGGGTTAGGGTTAGGGTTAGGGTTAGGGTTAGGGTTAGGGTAAGGGTTAGGGTTAATGTAAGGGTCAGGGTAACGGTTGGGGTAAGGTTTAGGTTAAGGGTAAAAGTAAGTATAATTGTAAGGGTAAGGGTGAGGCTTAGGGTAATGGTTAGATTTAGGTAAGGGTGAGGGTTAGGGTAAGATTTAGAATTAGGAAAACTGTAAGTGCAGCAGAAAGGGTAAGGTTTAGGATAAGGGTAAGTGTTATCATAAGGGTAAGGTTTAGGGTTAGCTTAATAGTAAGGTTAAGGGTAATTGTACGAGTAATTGCTAGGGTAAGTCAAGCGTAAATTTACATGTAAGTGTTGTTGTATGGCTTATGATAAGTGTTAGGTTAAGGTTAAGGTTTATGTTAAGTGTAAGTGTAAGGCTAACAGAGACAGTAAAGGTAAGGGTAAGGGGAACGGTAAGGTTAAGGCTACAAGTACGTGTTAGGGTATGGGTTATGGTAAGGGTAAGGGTAAGTGTAAGGTTACGGGTCAGGGTAAGGTTTAGAGTAAGGGTTAGAGTTACGTTTAGGGTTAGGGTAAGGGTAAGTGTTAGGGTAATGGTTAAGGGTAAGGTTAAGGTTAAGAGTAAGTGTAAGTTTTAGGGTAAGGGTTAGGGTTAATGTAAGGGTCAGGGTAAGGGCTGGGATAAGGTTTAGGGTTAGGGTTAGGTTAAGGGTAAAGATTAGGCTAAGGGTAAGTGTAAGGTTTAGATTTAGGCTAAGGGTAAGTGTAGCAGAAAGGGTAAGGTTTACTGTATGGTTTAGGCTTAGGTTAAGGGTAAGGGTAAGCGTAAGGGTAATTGTACGAGTAATTTTAGGGTTAGGGTAAGGTTAACACTTGTTAGGGTAATGGTTAGGGTTAATTTTAGGGTTAGGGTGAGGGAAACATAAGGGTAAGTATTAGGTTACAGCTAAGGTTAAGGTTAAGAGTAAGTGTAAGGTTTAGGGTAAGGGTTAGGGTTAATGTAAGGGTCAGGGTAAGGGTTGGGGTAAGGTTTAGGGTAAGGGTTAGGTTAAGGATAAGTGTTAGGGTAAGGGTAAGGTTAATGGTAACCGTAAGTGTAAAGGTAAGGGTTAGGGTAAGAGTAAGAATAAGGGTATGGGTAATGGTAAGGGTGAGGGTTAGGCTAAGGTTAAGTGTAAGGTTTAGATTTAGGCTAAGGGTAAGTGTAGCAGAAAGGGTAAGGTTTACGGTAAGGGTAAGTGTTAGGATAACGGTAAGGTTTAGGGTTAGGTTAAGGGTAAGGGATAGGGTAAGGGATTGGGTAAGGGATAGGGTAAGGGTAAGGGTAAGGGTAAGGGTTTGGGTAAGGGTAAGGGTAAGGGTAAGGGTAAGGGTAAGAGTTAGGGTAACGGAAAGCGTAAGGGTACGGGTGGAAGTATGTGTTAGAGTATGGGTTATGATAAGGGTAAGGGTTAGGGTAAGAGTAAGTGTAAGGGTATGTTTAAGTGTACGGGTCACTGTAAGTGTTAGAGTAACGGTTAGGTTAGGGGTAACTGTTAGGGTAATGGTTAGGGTTAATTTTAGGGTTAGTGTGAGGAAAACGTAAAGGTAAGTATTAGGTTAAGGTTAAGAGCAAGTGTAAGGTTTAGGTTAAGGGTAAGGGTTAATGTAATGGTACTGGAAAGGGTTCAGGTAAGGTTTAGGGTTAGAGTTAGGTTAGGGTTAAGTGTTAGGAAACGGGTAAGTTGTATGTATAAGAATAAGTGTAAGAGTAAGGGTATTGGTAATGATAAGGGTGAGGGTTAAGGATAAGGTATAAGGATAAGGGTATTTTAATTTTTTAATTCAATTTATTTTAAATTAAAATTTTTTAATTTAATTAATTAATATTTTAATTGTACGAGTAATTGCTAGGGCAAGTTTAAGCGTAAGTGTACATTTAAGTGTTGTTGTGTGGCTTATTGTAAGGGTAAGGTTAAGTGTTAGGGTAATGGTTATGGTTAATTATAGGGTTAGGGTGAGAAAAACGTAAGGTTAAGTATTAGCTTAAGGTTAAGGGTAAGGTTAATGTTAAGAGTAAGTGTAAGGTTTAGGGTAAGGGTTAGGTTAAGGATAACTGTTAGGGTAAGGGTAAGGTTAATGGTAACCGTAAGTGTAAAGGTAAGGGTTAGGATAAGAGTAAGAATAAGGGTATGGGTAATGGTAAGGGTGAGGGTTAGGCTAAGGGTAAGTGTAAGGTTTAGATTTAGGCTAAGGGTAAGTGTAGCAGAAAGGGTAAGCTTTACGGTAAGGTTTAAGGTTTAGGGTTAGGTTAAGGGTAAGGGGAAGGGGAAGGTAAGGGGAAGGGTTGGAGTAAGGTATAGGGTAAGGGTAAGGTTATGGTTAAAGGAAAGAGTAAGGGTAAGGAAAAAGTAAAGGTAAGGATTTGGGTAATGGTAAGGGTGAGAAGGGTTAGGGTAAGGGTTACGGTAAGGGTTAGGTAACGCAGTGTACAACCTGGGACGTCACACGCAGAGCTGCCTCTGGCAAGGTGAGTGAGGAACAGATGTAGCAGTTGTTGTGTTGTAGGTCTGTCTCACTGTTCCTCTAAGCATCCCCTCTTTGTCTTTTAGAGGTGTTGTAGCTGTTTGAAGAGGGTAGATTGAAGCATCTGCCTCGGGGGCTGGTAAGCGGCAGAGGTAAGGGAGCAGATGAGAGTAACTTACCTAGTTGTGCTGTGTCTTTGGATGCTGCATCGGCCTATGCGTTTCTTTTTCTTTCACAGGTGTCTCGCACAGGCTCAAAGGAGCAAACTGCACTCTGAAGAGCTGTGTAAGAAGAGGGGCTGGTCATGAGCTGGGTTGGAGCAGAACGACCAAGTAGCACAAGGTGACTATGAAAGGTGTCCGTCTTGCTTTGCAGGTGCCGTGGCAGGCTCTCCACAGAAGTGGATAAGGATATGAGATAAGGCCAGAGAGCGACAAGGAGCGGCACGTGCAGGGATGGTTTTGAAGCGCTGCGGTGGCTTACTCTTCTGTTCATCAGGTGCCACAGGCAAGGTGGGTTGTAACATCAGTCGTTATATTTGCATGAAAGCAGTTCACTTGAATGCCACAGTGCATCTGAGTAGGGTGTTCTAGCAGAACAAGCTTGTCTGGCACAGCGGTGCCTGATGGCAGTGTGTTTCCTCAGGTGAAGAGGTGCCTGAAGCCCCATGCTATCTAGCCTGCACACAATTATCTGAGAATGAAAGCTGCTTTCCAGTAATTCAAAAAGCCAAGTTACGTCTCAGCCTTGAGCATCTCGGGCTTTTGGGCTTTTTTTTTTTTACAGACACTGTAACATTTGGCACCAGCACTAATACTTTTTTTGGCATATGTTTAGCGTTTGGGGCCTGTGTCTGGGATTTGGGCCCTGTCTCGAACCACTGGGGCTTTGTCCTGGGTTTTGGAGCCTGCCTCTAGAGTTCAGGGCCTGTGATTAGGCTTTTGGGGTCTGTGTCTGGGGGCCGGTATCTGGGGGCAAGGGGGGAGCTGCTTGTAGACCCTTGGGGCCGGCATGGAGGGGGTTGGGAGCTGACTCTACACCTTTGGGGCCTGCTTCTGGGGGCGGGGGGGGGTTGAGACCAGCATCTGGGGGAGGGGTGGGAGCTCTTTGTATTCCTTTGGAGCCTGTGTCGGGGGGGGGGGGGGGGGGGGAGGGGAGGGTTGGTTGGGAGCTGCTTGTACACTGTTGGAGCCTGGGTTGAGGGAGGAGGTTTGGAGCTGCTTCTACACCTTTGGGCCTGGCATCGGGGGTAGGGGGTTGGGTGCTGGTTGTAGGGGCCTGTGTTTGGGGGGGGGGGCTTGGGACCTGCGTCTGGGGGAGGGGTGGGAGCTGCTTGTACACCTTTGGGGCCTGCATCTGTGGGGGGTCAGGGCCTGTGTCTAGCGGGCTGGGAACTGCTTGTACAATGTAGGAATCTGTTTCTGCAGGGTGGCTGGGAGCTGTTTGTACAACTTTGGGGCCAGCATCTGGGGGTGGCTGGGAGCTGCCTGTACACTGTAGGGGCCTGTGTTTGTGGGGGGCTTGGGGGCCTCCCTCGGGGGGGGGGGAGGAGGGTTGGGAGCTGCTTGTATAGGGTAGGGGGCCTGCCTGGTAGGGGTTGGGAGCTGCTTGTAGAATTTGGGTCCCTGTGTCTGGGGAGGGGGTTGGGGCCTGTGTCTCAGGGGTGTTGGGAACTGGTTGTACACCTTTGGGTCCTGTCTCTGGTGGGGAGCTACTTGTACACTTTTGGGGTCTTTATTTGAGGGGGGTTGGGAGTTGCTCATGCATTCTAGGTGCCTCCCTTTTGAAAAGGGTTGGGGCCTGCATCTGTGGGTGGTTGGGAGCTGCTTGTACACTATAGGGGCCATGGTCTTGGAGGGGGGTCTGGGCTGTTTATACACCTCTGTGGCCTGTGTTTGGGGGGGGGGGGGTGGGCCTGTGCCTGGGGGAGTTGGGAGGTGCTTGTTCACTCTAGGAGCCTCCATTTGGGGGTCTTTGGGGCCTCCCTTTGAGGGGGAGGGAGTTGGGAGTTGGTTGTACACCTCCGCATCCCATGTCTTGGGGGGGGGGGGGGGGGGAGTGGGACCGGTCTCTGAAGGGGCGGGTTGTGAGCTGCTTGTACACCTGTGTCGGGGGGAGGGTAGGGGGGGTGGCGGGGGGCGGGCCCGGGTCTTGGGCCAGTGTCTGGGTGGAGTCCAGTTCTTGGGAGGGGGTGGTGGGGTAGGAGCTGCTTGTGGGCAGTTGGGATCTGCATCTGGGTGTGGTTGGTGCCTGCTTCTGTTGGCAGTTTGGGGCCTGCTTGTAGACTTGTGCAGCCTGGGTTTGGGGGCTTTTCTGTAACGTTTGGGGTCTGCATTTTTGCTTTGGGATGCATCTTGAGCTTTTGAGGCCTAGCAGTAGCATTTGGGGCCTGCATCTGGGGCTTTTCTGTAGCATTTTGGTTGCGTATTTGTGATTTGGGGCCTGTATCCAGGGTTTTGCCTTTTTTGTAGTTTCCATCTTTGTGTGTGAGTGTTTCGTTGTTGGTTGTCTGGGGTTAGGGGCAGGTTGGGGTTTGGATTAAGGTCAGTGTCATTAGCGTTAGGGGGTTGATAATAAGGGTTAGGGTTGTGGTTAGAGTTGCTATGTTTAAGGGGAATAAGGATTTCAGGGTAAGGGGATCAAGGTTGTGGGAATAAAAATGTTGTTTTTGCGCAGTTACATCCTGTAGAGGGAAGGAAGGTGGTATTGAGATATGCTTGCAGTGATAAGACAGCTTAACAGTGTGAAATGAGTTCATCTGATTCGTGTCAATATGGAACAATGCTAGGGCCGCATGATATGATGAAAAGTCTAAGAAAACCAGAGTGGTTAATATATATAGTTCTTGAATCTTGCAAAGGAATGGTCCAGCAATTCCGGTCAATAGAGGATAAGAGAACAAAGGGGTTTCAGAATAACTGCTAACTATTACAACTGTTGCATGGGACACTATGCAAGTGTCTGCCATCCAGCCAAGATGGACAAAGGAGATGGACAAGAGAAAAGCCTGGGAGGAAGACTACGAGCCTTCAGTACGAGCGGCCCCCAGAGGGACCACCGGAGACTGATAACGCCTGCACCAGTGGGAGGGTTTGGATTCTGGGAACTAATTAGAATAACCCTGCCTTTTGTAGAAGTAGTAATGAATATGTATTAGCCTAGCAGCATAAAAACCAGCCGCCTGATGTAACTTGTGTGCGTCTTGGTGGAGCAGAGACTCCTGGCGCACCCAGCGCTGCTTGCTTACCTCTATTCATTTAATAAATTGTAAATTTCAATTGCAATCCTATTTGGGACCCAGTCATTTATTACAAGTGGGCTCTCGTCCGGGAGGGCTTTGGTTCCTGATTTCTGGTTTGATCTAGGAGAGGCACCCCCACCATTTGGTGGCTGCTGTTTGAGTCAGGTCGGAACTAATGGCATCTTAAACCTGAATAAAGGTAAGCAAAGTTTCTGATTCTTTTTTTCAGCTCCCTTGCCAGCTGCAGCACTATATTTTGCCCATAATTGTGTGTGTGAAGATCCGAACGAAGATGACGGAGTCGTAAGCATTTAAAGCGTATACCGTTCGGTTGGGTGGGGTTCGGTTGCCTGTGTGTGTAAGAGTGTGACTGAGATGGAACTTAGTTCCGAAGCGATTGTGGAGGTCTTCTAACCGCGGTTCCAATCTCCCGCGAGGGACTTGGCCGGTGAAGGACCGAAGGGATTCCTATAGGATTTGTGGGTGTGTGATAGGTCCTCGACCCCCTGCAAGACACTCTTACTAAGGTAACCAAGGGCTGTGGGAATTGCCATAGTAAAATTCCTAGATGGGTCAGACAAAATTGAAGACCAGAGACCAGAAGAAAGGGAGCAAATTACCAGTCATACCACCAGAAAGTCCATTAGGAATAACGATTAGAAATTGGAATGATAGGGACCCCAGAAAAGGAAAAAGTAAATTAAAAATGGTCCAGTATTGTGTGACAGAATGGCCAAAGGAGCCTTTAAGACTACATGTCTTTTGGCCTGTTTTTGGAACCTTCGAAGACTGGATTTGCCAGGCCTTAAATATCCATGTTAATTCAAAGGAACCTTTTAGCCAGGAAGAAAGTGATTATGCAGGATTATGGATCAGGAGGACTTCACGTCCTTTTCCAGCCTCAATATTTACACTAAAAGCAGGTAAGAAATATGAAGAACAAGAAGAACATGAAAAAGAAAAAGAAGATAAACGCGAGCCGTTGGATAAGCTACCACCTCCATATCCTAACAATCCACCCCCGGCGGCTCCCCCTCCGGTGGCTGTGGTATCGCCACCAGTACCACCGTTGCCCCAGCTTCCACCACCAACAGCACCAGAATTAGACCGACCTCCGGCCGCATGCAGGAGAAGCAGGACGGAAGTATCTGAGAGGGCTTCTCTATATCCCTTAAGGGAGGTAACTGGTGTATAACTGGTGCGCGTCTTGGTGGAGCAGAGACTCCCGGCGTACCCAGCACTGTTTGCTTACCTCTATTCATTCAGTGAATTGTAAACTTTGATTGTAATCCTATTTGGGACTTTTATTTATTATAACAGACAACCTTGTAAAACGCAGACAACCAGAATCCTTACAGCAATTAGGTGGAAATCACGGCATAAGAAACATTACCACCTCAAAGAGTAAAAACCTCAAAAGAAATGTGACTTGTAACAGGCCAGCAGCTGTGTATTTTCTGTGAAGCACCAGCTAGATTATGAACCTTGAATAGCACAGTTAAAGGGGAAACAGGGGAGGGTCGGGAGGATCCCGGTCCTCGGCAGAAAAAAAAAGTGTATAAACTGTGTATGGAACTGGTAGGCACCCTCCTGCTTGTGGGACACCCGCCATTGTAATCTCGAATAATAATGCTACTGTACTGAGATCCTCGACTCAGCCTATGCTATTTGCTACAGATTGATTCAGGGTTTTAAGGTTTCAGGGATTGGGCACTAGGGTTGGGTTTCAGGGTAAGGGGTTTCAGGGTTTATGTTTAGGATTTTAAGGTTTTTAGGGTTGGAGTTTTAACGGTTAGGGTTTTAAGGGTTTGGGGGTTAGGGTTTTAAGGGTTTCAGGGTTAGCGTGTTAGGGTATTAGAGTTTTTTGGGTTGTAGTGTTGATATGTTTTTTAGGGTTAGAGTCTTAAGGTTTTATTTTTGGTCAGTTATTTACGGTTAGGGTTTTAAGATCTTTTTTTTGTTTTGTTTTGTTTTGTTTTTTCAGGTTAGGTTCTCCAGGTCCAGGGTTTTGAGTATCCTAATTTTGGGGGTTTGGATTTTGAGCATCTTAATTTTTGGGGTTAGGCTTTTGTGTGCCCTAATTTTTTGGGATAGGCTTTCAAGCATCCTAAGTAATTGGGTTAGGGTTTTGAGCATCTTAATGTTTCCAGGATAGGGTTTGGAGCATCCTAAGATTTCGGGAAAGGGTTTTGAGCATCTCAATGTTTCCAGGATAGGGTTTTGAGCGTCCTAAGTTTTTGGAATAGGGTTTGGAGAGTCCTAAGTTTTCTGGATAGAGTTTGGAGCGTCCTAATGTTTTCGGGATAGGGTTTTGAGCGTCCAAAGTGTTATAAGTTGCCCCCTTAATTAATTTTCATAGAGCATTGTATTAATCATAGAAAGGAATTTATTGAGTGAGCAAACATCAAGCAAAACAGCACTGGGCGGCCGGGGAGTCTCAGCTCCGCCAACGGCACGCACCTCACCCCCGCCAGAGTCCCTTTTTATTTATATTTTGCTAATTCCGGGATTACGCAGCACATCCTGGTATATTCTGCGACTGCGCGCACTGTTGCTAGGGGGTCGTCTCTGTCCCTCTGGTGGTCGTGAAGATGAAGGCCGTAGTCTTCCTCGGCGTTGTGGTTCAACTTCTTTTATTATTTGGTCATGTTGGCCCAGCGTTAGACAGGAAGGCATGTATGTCGATACACTACTTTAGCAACTTATCAGGAGATGGTTACATGAGCTTTGCAACAGTGTCTTTGAACAAAAGAGGCAACTGAGATGCAGAAGGAGAATGGGTTGGGGGGTCTATTTTTTGTTACGTTAAGCAAAAGAATTTTCATAATGTCTAGGCAAGCATTATGAAGCTCCTTACTTCAGCAGGGAGCTTTCGCAACTCCCGCTCCTCAAACAGAACTCCTTGTTTTTATAATACAAAAGACAATGAGCAAACATTTATGGTGTATT